>NC_046372.1:30017183-30317183 GCF_011125445.2 Fundulus heteroclitus
GAGAGCTTGGTGTGTTTCAGACTTTTTTTCAGACTTTAGGTTATAAAACAATATCCCAAGCTTAGAAGATCTTATTGGAGCAGATCTCACTCTTTCATCAGCTGAAAATCTTTAGGGTATGCCACAACTTCAAACCTACAGTGACATGGCCATTGATAAAAAAATTATTACCCACGCAAAAGGAGGATTAAACAAAAAATGCCCATGATACCTCTGGAAGAGCTGCAAAGAGCCACAACTTATAAGGACAAATGGACAAACCAGACATGTGAAAGATTGTTCTCTGGTCCAATGAAACCAATCAAAACAAAACAATGTATGTGTCACAAAATTAACATTACATCTCACTTAACATCAGTGGAGGAGAACCTGTTAGTGGTTGCAAAGGAACTGAGACTGCACCTTACAGCAGGACAATGACCATAAACATACAGCCAGGGCTACAATGAAGTGGTTAAGATGTAGGCATATCAGTTCACTGTACTAACTGGGTCAAAGAAGGGTTCCGAGATACTCGATACCAATTCATGCCACTCTTTCGAAATGTTACTAAAAAATACTAAATAAATTTTCAAAACTATACAAAAGTTTGTGTTTTTCAATCATCTAAGATTCCATTAAAATTCGCAGTGGGTAGCGCTGTTGCCATGCAGCAAGAAGGTCCTGGGTTCAAGTTCTACCCTTGCATTCTGCATGGAGTTTGCATGTTCTCCCTGTGCATGCCAGGTACTCTGGCTTCCTCCCACAGTCTGAAAAACACGACTGTCAGGTTAATTGGCCTCTCTAAATGCTCCTTAGGTGTGAATGTGTGTGAGAATGGTTGTTTGCCCTGTTTGTGTAAGTGTTGGCAAAATGTCACTCCTAGATTGACACGGCTTTCAATAAGACAAGATGACAGCTTGAGGCTTGAGTGGTCTAATTATTATTTTCGTGCTTTAAGAAATAAGTTGCACAAAAGTAAAAAGGCATTTTTAAATAGCAAAACCTACAGCCCAATAATGAGATGCAAATTCTAAAAGAAGTAAAAACTTCAAATACAACTGACTAATTCCTATAATCAAAGACTGTTTTAGACACTCAGTATCAAATGGTGATTTACCTATAAAAATCAAATGCAAATATGCAAATGAATACACAGCGTAGCACAAGAAAGAGGTTTTCTACATGTTGTCTAATAGTACAGCCTCCAACAAGAAATCCTAGATTTTTGCGAGGTTGCACTATTTATGCAAAGAAATACACTCTACTACATTACATCTATTCCAGATTAATGTACTTTGAGTATTTGTTAGTCTTTGTCTCTTTTTGAGACTGTGACCATCATATACTGGGCCAAGCAAATCACAGGGGTCTTCAGAAGTTCCAAATATATTCCGCTATTTGTCCAGTTTGCTCTCCCAGTTCTTTCCTCTTGGTCATTAGATTCATTGTTCCACTTCAGGCCCATAGGTTTTAACTTGCTAAAACTGTCCTCCTGTGAGAATACATGCCTTGTAACCGAAGCATCCTGCAGCAAGGACGAAATCAACACAGGGAAAAAGTGTCGCTGATGCATTTGTATCTCAGAACAGGGGCATCAGATGGCCTAGTTTCTCTTTTGTGGTGTTGGTTATAACCTTTTAATGTCTCTCTTGTACTGGAGAAATGTGGTTAAAATCTTTTTTTCTACTCTTTTACTCAGACAAATACTGTGAGCTGGTAGATTGTATGTGCTGCAGCTAGAAAAAAGGAGGAGAGACCTCAATGTCAGTGTGTCGTGGAGACATCAGGTCACTTGGAGCCCATAAAATATGTCACTCGTCGATGTGGCACAAGGACTTGATATCACACATGCTCTTGAAGTCTAAAGCATAAATCACAATTATTAAAACCAGAGAAAAATGACTGGACTGACTGTATGCTGCAGCATTGTGAACTTCACCAAATAAGTCCCTCTCCTTTCACTGCCCTTGGTAAATGATACTCCCAGAATAGAGGTGTGTGTGTGCATCTCTGGTATTTAAAGGACTTTTTCCCTTTTTTGCACACAACAAGAAGCCACAGTATGAGATCAGAGAACAAAGAAAAAATAAATTAAAAGTTATTGCTCTTAAAACTTGCTAATTAGGAGAATATGCTTGTGAACGTGTATGCTGCAGTGTGCCAGTTATGTTCACAAGTATTTTCTTTCCAACTCAATTATTTAATGACTGAAATCAACATTATCACATCAGATGCATGCAATCTATACTGTATGAATCCAAATTATTCACCACTAGAATTGGTGAGCTTCTTCAGTGACAGACAGCTGCATCCTAGGTGCACAAAGGAACATTATCACGGATCCTTACTCCCGGCAGCTCTTAGACTTTATAATGATAATTGCTCCCAACAAACTCAATAAGTGTTTACAGTCCTGCTGTCATTTGGGCAGTTATTCAATTTCTTGTAAAAGCTGGTGTACATTGACTTACAAGTGTCCCAACTAATGAGTTTTATTTTAGATACAAGCCATCTCTCAGCCATTTTTTTTACTTTGACTTGAGCAGCCTGCTAAAAGCTCTTTGTATAACAGCATAACTAGCTTTGAAGAACACACATGCCCCTTATTACTTTTAAAATGACTTCAGTTATAATGAAAAATCACAGATAACCTCCAAGGACTGCGGAAAATGTATGATGTAATGTCTAAATTAATATCCTATGTGTGGAGGAAATAAAAGGCCTCCATGTAAAAAAGCACAGCAAGCTTTGATTTAAACTTATCAGTCTGAAAATGTTGTGGCGCTGCTTCTTTTTTTTTTTTTTGGGGGGGGGGGGGGTGAGGTTGCAAAGATTGTCTTTTCACTTAACAGTCCATTAAAGATAGAGCCTTATATGAATAGCCAGCTTCTGTCTCTCTCCAATTTTCTGTTATTTATAAATGTCTTTTTTCATGTTTCTGTCTCTATTATGTATCTTTATACATGGTTGTATTTTGAAGGACACACGCCTCTCTTCCTTACGAATTTTTGATTGAATGAAAATCTCTTTAAATCGAGATCTGCCAGAGTTTAGAATAATTATAATAACCCACTTTTAATTATATTACATTTGGGAAGTTTCTGATCCATTCATGGGGTCTATCTAACAACAAAAAATTATTCAATATGATCATTCTCACACCTTTATTAGGCAAACATTCTCGGTATATTGAATATATCATGTGGGGCACCACGTGAAATCAACAAATGGGTCCTGGGAGGCATTTATCCCATTGTATCCCACGCTCCTGACGCAAGCCATACAAATTATGCTGGAGATAACTACTTGGTCAGTATTTATTGCTTTAATGCACGGCCCATGCATGCCCCGTGTTCCCCCACCAGAACAGACTTCGACGACGTCGGCACGGCTAGTAGACGCTCAATGCTCCCAACTCTGTGGCATCCTTTAGTGCAGCCATGCTCAAAAACTGGGTGCGTTTACAAAATCCAGATATTTTACCAAGGCAGATAAAAATCTTTCCTCCCAGGAGAGAGATTATGACTCTGCATGCTCTCTCTCGTGGGGGAGTGTGCATTTACCTGCACGCTAACACACGTGACTCTGAGCTGAAAGTAGAGGAGCGACGACTTAGCTTAGGAGAATCACTAAAGGCTCGCATATACTTGCTCATACCGTGTGCATACTATTAGCCGTGCGGATGCTATGCGGACATTTTAGCCTTCATAGTCGACCACACCTATTGGCTAAATTTATTTTGACAAATTCCTACATTTCCCACAGCAGGTACCCACTGCCAGTGACATAACAAACAGGGGGCGGTGGTGGGATATGCCCACCCCACCACCTTTTGAATCGGTACCCTTTGTCCCCCTACTTATTCAGCTGGGTTAGGGCTACGACCGTTTAATCTGTTATTTATGTGGTAACGGGTTTTTCTGAGCCATCTTTAAATGCACTATAAGTTAACTCCGTGGATCGCGGGATACGTGCAGCTGATCAGTTCTTCACAGTATGTGTCAGGATGTTTAGCAATCCAGCCAGAGCCAGCAAGGCAGAAAACTTTAAACAGTTTTTTTTCCCAACTAAACCATGTAAGTTGAGTAATGCTGTTGCAGATAATGTTAGCTAAATTATGACTTGTTAATACATGCATGTACATCATGTTATGCTAGCTAACAAGAATACGATTGCTATCTCTGTGTTGTATCCCTTGCTAATTAGTTCAAGGGGAGAATAAATCCAAATCTCTTTCATTTCTGTGTAGATCTTGTGCTCATTGAGGCTTTCCACATATTTACAATAAATCTTTATTGCCACAATAGAAAGAGCAGAAGCAGGGAGAGCAGAAACCAGCAGTGGACAACGATGCTGGGTTATCACAGGTAAGGACAGGTGTCTGCTTGCTGAGTACAATATATCTATCTGCAAGGAAAAACCAAGCAGTTATCAAGAGAAGTTTTTCACTGAAATTTATGACAGGTTTGATGTGTTGTTTTTTGTGCAGACAAGAGTAGGGAAAATGCATGTTGAGTAAGGAAGGATTTTAATATCTAAATAAACAAGGCTTGCAGGCAGACATGGAACCAGGAAACCGGCACGGAGGAGATCAGAACAGGGTAGCATGACAAAGGTACTGACAATTCAATGTGGCTTGCTGGCTGACTAAATAGTGGAAGAAAACAAAAGGGACAGCAGGTGGGGCAATCAAGCACAGGTGGATTGAGTAAAGACACTAACTAGGTGTAGGAGGATAAGAGAATCTAGCAAGAGATGAAGAATGGACCACAAAAAGGGAAGAAATCAAAATAAACTAAGAAAGCATACATATAACCGGAATACCAAAATTAGAACAGAAACTGAATCTAACAGATACCAGAATCTAATAACCTAAAATATCAACAGATCACTAAACTGGTAACACAAGTGAGAAACTACAGACAGATACCAAAATATAAGCAAACCCCAGAGAATCCTGACAATTTCAAAGTAACTCTCATTCACAATAAAAAATTTTATTCTGTATTGTAAAAGGTAGCCCAGGGAGAAGGCAACGAGTCAGGGCAGAGACCAGTCTGTAGCACTGGAAGGGAGAGCCTGCAGACAGTGATAGAGCAGGGGATTGATTCTTTGTTTGATTTATTTGTTAAAACCTGAGTGTGTAAGATTTTCACACTGGCGCACCATCTAGTGGTGTGTTAAATTAATTAGAAATGGCCTTGCCGTTAAGCGCACAATATCTACTACGGAAGCCGCGGAGTATCATAAATGTGACGATCTAAACATGTCTTAGCTACTGCTAATAGCTTTGGTCATCATGTGAAATGGCTTTTGACACTGTTGCCAAATCCGCTTTCTAGAGTCGCTTGTAAATTCCGTTAGTCTTGTCTTATTGAGCTTGTTTCTGAACATGCAGTCAATTAATTGGGCTCTGAAATAAGTGAAAATAGACACCAGCAAAGAGACCCAGTCTTGGTGCTGCACCATAGTCAGTGAACGGCTGATATCCCTCTTCACATACACACATACTAGAGGGAGAGGGAGACGAGTAACCGAGCAATCTCTGCCTGCTTGGAGGACAAAGTAGCTGCTGGACCGTAACTGCACTGTTTCTAACCTAACGCCAAAAATAAACTTCACTATTATATTGACTTAACTTACCTGCTGTCCAGCAGAAAGCCTGCAACCCCCACATCCGTTTTAAATCACTGCTTCCTCATAAATTTATCTCCACCTGGTAATAATAGCTGTGCTGATGTAGAGTGTAGTTTTCTCCGGTTATTACTTATTTTTCTTTTCTTGGTTACTTTCACTTCCATCTCGCTGGGCAAAGAGTATGGATGTTTTTTCATTTCAATAGAAAACAGCAAATAGAATGATCAACGGTCATCTTTGCTTGTTTTATACTCCTCCACCACTGACAGCATGTCCTCATACAGGAGACATCACAGGGAAAACTTGTATGGCTGACAAATTTGACCCCTTTTGGCTGCTGAAATCAGAAAAGGCGATGCAACATGGCGCCTACCAGTGGGTGCACCGTCTTTATAAAAGCAATACTTGATTTTTGCTAATTAAAAGCCAAATTAGTTACACACTGTCTCTTTAAATATTTATTTTTCACATATTATTTGACTTTTGCGTTATTTGCAGAAGTCAAATAAGGAAGCAAGGATACATCATGCCATTTTTCTTTATCTTGATTCATTTTGCACATCTGTTACATTTGACTAAAATGTGGATTTGTTTAGTGTAGGGACACTTTCTATGTTCATGCCAATCAATTAAATTATAAGGCTTATAACCCTGTTACCTTGCCATGCACATTCCCTGTTGTGGAATAAGTAATAATTTGCTTACAGGAATGTTTTATGATCTGGCTACTTGCCTTGTAGATGTCAGAGGGTCATTGTGTTAACTTAACCAGAATTTGACAGCTAAAACTTTATATTTTGTTAGTTTAAAGAACTAAAGTTGGTCGTCCGGTGCTGCACTGCTGCTGTTGGTGATTATGTGGTTCCCTAGCCACTGGAGAGGTGCGAGAGGATGGAAAATCATTCAATACGCTTCTGAATAAATATGTTCCCCTCACTTCTGAGAAGATGGTTACACCCTTGCCGACTGCTCACCTATCAGTGCAGCACAGAGAGTGGCTGTGATGCCGCTGATGCTTGCGAGCCATGACTTCCTTGGTGGAGCTCAGTGTATTAGGCTCAGTGTCACATATAAAACAGTTCGATGTGAAGACCTCTTCCCGCTGAGCATTTTATAGTGTGACGACGCGTACACGCTCGGAAAATTGAGCTCTGCACGTACCTGTGCGCTCATATCCGCCTAAGTATGTGGGAGCCTAGAGACAGAAACAGCTCAGGATGCAAACTGGCGCTATTCAGTCAGTCATTAGCAAATGACTGGATGGTGAGAATTAACCATTTAATGATTAAAAGATATCAGTTAATAAATACTAATAGACTAAAAGACAAATATTAAATGTTCATATAATTGTGTGGGCACAGGGACAAACAGTACAGGTTTGGATTCCTAAAGAACAGTGATGTACGATTAATGTTTCACTAGAGGTGATGGGATTGATGAGAAAATGTTTATTTAAAGGCATACTATGCAACATTTTTCAGTTAATTAATATGTTCCATACCGTTTTGGATGATTAAATGAGTCATTTCAGGTTGAACTAAGGTTTTCTCGGCCGCCCTGGTGGTCTGTGGGGGAAATACCGCACTTGCAATGCAGGAGCAGTCGGCCCGCAGTCACAGGCTCAGAAGTCTCGTGTGCATCACGAGAGTCGGTCTTGCTTTACGGCGAGAACTGCTACACGCCCGCAGTGAAAGGTGTGCTCGTTGGTAGGCAGTGGCGATATTTGTGCAGTTATCATGGCGGAACCAGCGAGAAAACAGCGAAAGCCCATGTTGGAGCAGGCAAGAAAGAGGAAAAGGGCTCTGGACAGAGAGAGGAGTCGTACACGGGTAAACATAGAAGGCTGCAAGGCTGACGCGGACCTCGCGTTTCTGCTGATGCGATTGTAAGTAACATTGTAGGGTTTCCCTCACGCTACCGCCTCGCCGACATTCCAAAAAAATAATAATAAAAAAAATAAAACTAACTCGATATGCGCGCCGCTCCGCTCAGCCGGTCAGCGGTGCAAAGTTTGTCTCCCCCCCCCCCCCCCCCCCCCCCTCCCGCTCCGCTCCGCTCCGCTCCGCCGGTCAAATAAACATGCAAGCATATCGAGTTTTATTATTATTATTATTATTATTATTATTATTATTATTATTATAATCTTTTTTTTATGTTGGCGAGACGCTACCGCGGCGGCGGCGGCTGCGGCTTGGAGAGGCGGTGGCGGTAGCGTCTCGCCAACATAAAAAAAAAAAAATAATAATAATAATAAAACTGGCGAGGCGGCGGCGGTCGCGGCTTGGCGAGGCGGCGGCGACCGCCTCGCCAAGATAGCGCTGCAAGAAGCTTGATGTTCATACCTTCACTGTGTTATTCATTGTTTGTACTGCCGTTTTTTCCACTTATTAGAGCCATTTTAAATTTGACTTGGAGTTGTGTCTCTAAGACTTGAGACCTGACTTTGACTTGGAAACAATTATTTGTGGACATCTGTGTCGATAACGTCCTGGTTGTTCAATTTGAGATACTCCAGTCCAGGGTATTTTGATTCAGACCTCAGTATCTGTATTTCACGATCTACAGTTACTGATATCTTACAATCCCGAATGTTTTGAACATATAGAGTCACTTTTGTGATATAGGCGTAGCCCAGTCCAAAATAATGATATTTTGTATGTATTAAAGGAGTATTTAAAACTGTTAAAATTATATGTCAATAATTATCATAAATAAGACATTGCTCTTAGGAAAGGCAGTGGAATAAAATGTGGGACTGCATGGAAACTGCAACCCCCGGCGTCCGAGCAGTCGCTAGCTCGAGAGCGGCCACATAACTCACCTGCCATAGAACATCCTCCACTGTTCATCTGAACAAAAGTACAGTAAGAGGTTGTGTCTGAGCAGAGAAAATTGATTTAGCATACAACAATTTAAATATCGTTTATTTGATTGTGTTTTGCTTAGTTTGTGGTGCTTAACTAGAGAAGCTAGTGTTAATTTCTTTTACAAGAACAAATTGTTTACAAAATACATTGCAGAGAACCTATTGGTTCTCTGCAATGTATTTTTAACGTTACCATGAAAATCTTTATACACAACAGTACTTCAGTGGAGACAACTTCATGGAAATGATCTAAAGCTACCTGCTTACTTTACCCCAGATTACATAGGGAAAAATATGGTAATGAGACTCCACTCTTTAGAGAGTGAAGTCTTTGTGCCTGTGACTTGATCATTACCTCTGGAGTTTCCCAACAGTGCCAACGCCCAACCCTGGTCTCTTTAGGCTCAACGATAACTTGAACCAACAGACATTTGTTGAAACCAGTGAGTGATTAGTCTGTCATTTTCTTTCCTGTTTATAACCCATCATGCGCTGTAGGATTAAAGACAACATGTGACTGACAAACAGCCAGTGAGACTGACAGGTACAAGTAAAATATAATATGTAGAGAAGAGTTACCGAGCATGCAGTTGCTCCGATAACACATACTGTACAAATATTTGCGCAGTCGAGTGGGAAGGCACGCACACACACACACACACACACACACACACACACACTACTGCTTTCCTGTCTGTGTCTAGAAGATATGATTTGGACTGACACTGGCTCCAGACTTCCTTACACAGCTCTGATGAGTAGGCTGACCTTGTCTCAATCTGATCTTGTATGACCTCTTGTCCTCCAAGCCCAGAGTAAGACAAAGCCTCATCAAGAAGAAGATAGCATGAGAGCGGTCACTCTGGCACAGGGTGCGTATGCTTGTGCACAAGTGCATGTTTGTGGCGTACCACTGCATTACTGTGTCCAAAAGCACCACCAAAGTGGTTTCAGGCGTTTATTGACAGCAAAATAAAGTGCTACACCACTGCCATTCATAGATACCAGGATAGATTATACTTGTCACATTTTTTTAGATTCAAGTTTTTTTTTTTTTTTTTTGTTTTTTTAATGGACCAAATATGAAACCGGGCTGCACAGTGATGCAGTGTGTACCACTGTTGCCTTGCAGCAAAAGGGTCCTGGATTCGAGTCCAACCCTGGACTTTGCATGTTCTCCCTGTGCATGTGTGGGTTCTCTCTGGGTTTCCTCCCACAGTCCAAAAACATGACTGTTAGTTTAATTGGCCTCTCTAAATTTTTCCTAGATGGTTGTTTGTCCTGTTTGTATCTGCGTTGCCCTGCGGTAGACTGGCGATCTGTCCAGGGTGTACCCCGCCTCTCGCCCATTGACAGCTGGAGATAGGCAGCAGCACCCCTCGCGACCCCAACTGGGATAAGCATGTAGGAAAATTAATGAATATGAAACCAAAAATTAACTGGAAAATATCACTAAGTGTTCAACATATAAAAAATAATACAAATAATATGTGCAAAAAGGAATACATGTACATACACTATTTATAGATATCTATATGCATATATCTGCAACCTTACTTTTTTCTTTTTTATAGTTCTA
This sequence comes from Fundulus heteroclitus, assembly GCF_011125445.2. NCBI lineage: Eukaryota > Metazoa > Chordata > Actinopteri > Cyprinodontiformes > Fundulidae > Fundulus > Fundulus heteroclitus. The sequence continues at coordinate 30,027,248 of NC_046372.1, forward strand.
TTGGTTTATGTTGCTCCATATTTAATTGTTCAAGTTGCTGCCGATTTTATACCTTCTGCACCTCTTAGTTCAACTATTGCTGTTTTAAATGTAATAAATGTTTATAAATAAATAAATAAATGTGCTATAGAAATAAGCTTTGACTTCAGTTGTCTATGTGTTAAAAGTTCCTAGACACTCTGTTGAACTTTAAAAAATAGCTGAAAATGTTTTTTGTTTTTTTTTCTGGATGAGTGTCAATAATTGTGCCTTTGACTAAGTTAACATATATTTTTTCATAATGTTTAATTCATGTTAATTATCAAAAGTTGGATACATTTTGTAGTGTGAGCTTTTTCTGCTGTGAGAGTACTTTTGTGTAGACTGCAGCCAGTTGAAACTATCATTACTCTGCCCTGTATTTTAAAACATATTCAAAAATTAAAAGCAGGAAATTCCATCAGAATTTTCATAACTTACAATGTATTTTTGTTTCTTCTAAATTTGGATTTGAATTTAATTTCAGGAACATTAAACTTAAATACAAGTCAGACTTCAGATCAGAAGTAATTTTTTATATTTTTTTTTCAATTTTGAATTTGCTAAAGTAGTTTATCCAATATACAGTAATTGTAGACTGGTACTATTGTTTCCCAAAAGCTTTAAATCATAGGCTGTAAGACGTTGATTTTAGGAAGAGAAGATAGTGTAAGTAGTGTATTAATGGCGCTACACCACATGTGAGAAAAAGACTACAGGGACATATTACCTGGATTAGCATTTCTTATGTCAATAGTTTAGCACGCTTTTGGCGGATAATTTAAGAGGTGAAGTCTGCAAATATTGAATACCGTAATTTCCTCAGTGATTTAATGTATGCTTCTTTTGCGCTTATTGTTGTAGAAATTTCAGCACAGTGTGTTCAATATTTTTGGGTCATTATTGATTTGACCTTACAAAACTCTAAATTAGAAAAATGTGCATATTTTTTAACAATCACATTTTTTATCAGTTTCTAAAGAGTTGTGTGATTTAATTATCTGAACAATTTCATTAGTTTTAAAAAATGTCAAGAGTTCCTTGTCTTAAAACTTTTACAGTTCACAATTGTAGTTTACCTTCTTCTACCTAAAAGTCGTCACAGGATGTGAAAGTTTCATTGTGCATGCATGCGCTGTGGTGGTAGTTTTATGATGACAACAAACGCTGTCTTCTTTGCCTATGTTAACACCTGCCTCCCAGATCAACGACAGTCCAACAGGTAGACGAAAGGCGTGAAACACTGTGCCGCTAGTTCTCTCGCCATAATAAGGTCCCCAAGGTACATCTCAACATGTTATTACTCCTGCTTTTCTCTGAATAGAAAGCTTTGAGGGGATGAGGAAAGGAAATGAAGGAACAGAGAGGTTGGAAAAGAAAATATGATGTGAGGAGGAAAGTAGGAAGGGATAGTGTGTCAGCATTAATGACGAAAACTCAGAGGGTGAGTAAATTTCTACTAAGCCTTTTATTCAATAAATGGTCATTAAAATTTAGATATTTGGCTTATCAATTCCAAACAATAACTTGATCTATTGTGTAAGATACGCACATTCCTAATCTCATACAATGGAATAAATGTTAAATAAAATTACACTTCTCTGAGGATAACCGACCAAGTAATCTTAATAGCTTTTAAAAACGTTTTTGCCTTAGTATAGTGAGTATGGTACAGATCAACTAGAATAAATATATGTTATGTAAATAGTTCAAAACAATATTATTTATAAAAGGGAAATAAGTATTGAAAATGTCAACAACTTTATAAAAAGAACTTGTTTTATGAAATCCACACTAGACAACGTTAACAACTGAAGTAAATCAACAGATGCAAAGAAATAAATTAAAAACAAATCCAAGAGTCCAGTAATTAAATTATGCGTTATTTACCAAAATGCCAGTGGGATTAAGTACTTAACAAGCGTATTTAAATGTTTTCGATAATTAGTGCAAAAAACTCTGTTGGTAAAGGCAACCTCAAGATGTCTCCTGCATGGTGAAACTCGTCTCATGCATTACTCAGATAGAATCTTTTGCCCATTCTTTCACACGAAGTGACTTCAACTCTCGATGGCTTTTGGGGCATCTTTTATATACTTTGATCTGCAGGTGTTTCCAGCATTTTTTCTTTTATTGAATTCAAGTCAGGGGTTAACTGGACCACTCTACCAGCTTTATTGTTTTTCTTCTACTCTTCAACTGATGGATTCCTTGGTTGTGTGTCTGGGATAAACACAATGCATAAAAATTTGTTTCATATTAAAATTCCTATCAAGAATGTATTCGATGTTTAATCCATTTACCCTTCTTTTAGTTAAATGAAGACTGAAAGTATTCTAAGATGGAATACAATTTCACACTATGATGTTCTCACACCTAAATTTGAACTTAGGTTTAATGTTTATGGAGTAATGTGTAGTACCATTTTCCTCCAAACATGGTGTGCAGTGGCATCAAATGGGGTTGATTTTGGTCACATCTGATCAGAAAATATTCTCCCAGAATTTTGTTGACATTTCCAAATGCACTGCAGCACACTTAAAGCACTTACCTGTTTTGTAGTTTGACTGCATTACAGATTGCAACACTGTTTACAATGGAAAACTGTACCTGCTAACTTCCGTGCCCTGAGAAGCTCTCTGCGAGTGGTCCTTGGTTCTTAAGTAACTCTTGTAATTATGTTTTGACTTGCCCGTGATGAAAACTTAGTAAGGACCACCTAGTGCTGCACAATTTATTGCCCTAAATGTTCTCACTATAACATTCAGAAATTTTGAAACAATAAGCAGGTGAAGGATCTTGCTTTGACCCATCATGACATGTTTCTTGTGCAATACCTTGGTAATGAGGAAGCATTTTATAGGCCATCGGTTTGGTCTAAACCAGCCAGGGTAACCAGATGTCACGATTTGTGCGGGACTGTACCTCATTTTTCACCGTTGTTCCGCTGTCCCACAAGCTGACATAATTTTCCGCATTTGACTGGGTCAGATCAGCAAAAGTCAAATCATTTCTGAAACAAAGAACGTAGCGCTGCAGTCATCACCAATGAAAGCTGTGTCAGCTGTCAATCAACATGTAGCAGTGTCCTATCTCATAAGCAGCTACACATTTTGATGCATACCGATTATTTAGGAAACTACGTCAAAGACAAGAAACTGCACCTATAACACAGACTAGAGAACAGTTTCTAACTAACTGGGTGAGGCCAAGTTTCTAACTGGGGGGGGGGGGGGGGGGGGGGTTGGTGACTATCTCCAGTGGTTAATGGGCGAGAAGCGGGGACGCAGGGTACATCCTGGCTGGATGTACCCTTTTTGAAGTTTTTTAAACTTCAAAAAAGTAAAATAATGCGTTTTGTGAACTCATAAGTTGTGATAGTTAATTGTTATGCTGCAAGAGGCAAAGCTGAGACTGATTATTGTAATGTGCGATCTGTGTTAAATAAAAATGTATGACAATCATAATGTTGGTTATGTGTCCCACATTGTCCCTCACAAGCATCTTATTGTCCCACATCTGGTCATTTGAGATCTGGTCACCCTAAAACCAGCTGACAGATTTTGGATATTATCTAGGCTCTCCAAGCTTTTTTTCATCTTGTGTGTGGAATGACGGTATTTTTTTCTGTCATGTCACTTTATGTCATGTTCACTTCATATTTTCTCTGAAGTGTATCATCTGTTATAGAAGCCTTATGACTTTAGTGTGTCATTCTCACAGATATAAAGTGTATCTGTTTTAATCAGTTGTGGCAAGATATTTGACCTCCTCTGCATCACTGCCACAAGTCAAGGAAGAAAAGAGTGTAATTGACAAAAGGAGGGGTGATATTTAGACTAATGGGATGCACCGCAGGTGCAGCAATACCTTCTGCTCATAATAAATGATGTCCGGCCTCGTAAAGACAATTCTATTACCTCTACAGTTATGCGCCATCAGTCTCTGTCAGGGAAATGGATATGCACACATGTTACCAAATCGGTAGTCAAGGTCCTATCAATACAGGCTGATCTCAAGATTTATACCTCTGCTTTAGAGGCTGGCAGTAACTAGCTTTTCTGACAAATTCCCAGCTTTCTCTCTTCTAGTTTAAAACAAAACAAATTTAATGCACGAGGGTACAACATTATGTAGTGTGTTGTGTATTTATTATGTTCATCCCTTTTCATAAAATAGTTTTAATTCCTTTTTGGGTCAGGTTTTACAAACAAACCAACAAAACAAAAAAGCAAATGTATTTTTAGTTCCATGAATGTATGATGGACAACTGAGACCCATCATTTTCTCTTGGAGTCAGCATAACTTCCCTGACTGAGCAGCTTTTTGCAGACACCCACTACCTCTAACCCTCCAGGACTGAACCTCCAGGATACCTTTTTTTCAGCCCAGGGTGACACAATGTGTACCGGCAGGAGAAGCATATGGATTATATAATCTTCTGTTTTATGTTTATTTACTTTTTTCCTATTCTTTGTTACCTTTTGCTCCTTTTTTCTGATACAGCTCTGTGCTTGCCATGAGCGCTAAACCAAAGTCAATGAGAACCAGGGGTGTGAGGGTTGTAGCGGGAGTTAGGAAGTCACATTATGTCTGAGTGATGTACGTAGGGTTGGTTTAATCGGACCATACCTAAATGTACGCATGGCTTTGTGCACACTTTATTAAAGGTGATAAAAATGGCACATTTGAAAGCTCCTGCAAACCATGTTATGCCTCCATTTTTACAGTGAAAGTACAATGAAGGATATAATGCTTAGTTTGGGCTATGGCTTTTAGGGTTGCTGTCTTACTGGAAGGTGAACCTCCTCCTTATTCTCAAGACATTGCAGCCTCTTAGTTTTTCCAAGGTTTGCTCTGCATTTAGCTTCAAACATCTTCCATCAGTTCTAAAGAGCTCTCTTTGTAGCTATTGATGAAAAGCAAAATGGTATTGCCATCACCATGATGCATTGTGGCGATGGTGTGTTCAGGGGCATGTTCAAGCTTATTTTTTCTTCCACAAACAGGGTTTTGCATGTGAAATTCTAGTATTATCTGACCAGAGCACCTTCTTCTGTACATTTCCCTTGCTCCTTGCATAACTTCTGGAAATATTTCAACAGGGGTTCTTTTGGTGTCATGATTCCGGCACTGATGCCTGGTCTGATTACTCATGTCACACACCTGCTTAGCTCCTCCCATTTTTCATCACCACTCATCTGATCCACCTGCTCCTGTCAGTATATAACCAGCCTTCAGACCACACATCAGTGACAGATTATTGTGTGAGACTTATTCCAGCGTTTCTTTGTTCTGACTACCTGATCCTGACCTGTCCTGCCTCTCGACCTCTGAGCCTGCCTGTTCCCATCTGACCTGTTTGCCTGACCTGTCCGCCTGACTTCTGCCTGACCTGATATTCTGCCTGATCTCTGCCTGCTTGTTTACCGACCAGATCTGGTCAGCCTGACAGCGTACCGTGTACCGTACCTGGAACTGTGACCCGAATCCGTCTTGGATTATCCTTCGGCACCTCACTGGCTCTCTGATTTCCCGGCTCCGACTTTCGATCACGTCCTTGACTCCGTCCTTGGCTTCATTCTACGTCTCATCCTGCTCACATTCGTCTTCATGGTTCTGACCTTCTGCCTGTCCTCCGACCTCCGATACACCAGCGTCTGGGACTCTCTGAGCGGCTACCGCCGCATCATGTTGGCAGCCTGCCAGCAGAGGTTCCTGTTTGTAGACACCGATGCCACCCGATCCATCAGGTATTTCAATAAACTGTTAAACCACTTTTGTTTGTCTGCCTTGAATTCTGGGTCCACCAGTTCTGAGCCTAAAAATTGGATTTCTTACAACAATGGTTTTCTGCTTGATAGTCTGTCAAAAAAAACATAAATACTTGACAGATTATCTTGTATAAATTGTGGAACTTTGCAGCTCCCCCAGAGGTACCAAGGGTATCTTTGCTGCTTCCTTGATTAATCTGTTTTTTTACCGATCCTGGATGGCCATGTCTGGGTAGGTTTGCAACTGCAATACTCTTTCCATTTTTGGGTTGTGGATTGAGCAGTGCTCTATTCAAAGCTTGGTACATTGTTTTATAACCTAAACCTGCTTCAAACTTGTCAGCAACGTCATCCCAGACCTGTGTCTGCTGTGTTCCCCGGTCTTCATGGTGCTCTTTTTTTCCATAATGTTTCCTAACAAATTATTTAAATATAAATGGCGCTGTTCTTCACAGAACAACAGTATTTATAATTAGAGTTTATAATGCAAAGGTGGATTCACTTTACCAATTAGGAGCCTTCTGAAGTTAGCTGGTAAAACTAGATTTAATTTAGCACTATCAGAGTTAACGGGCCTCTAATGATGCAGATGTATACTTTTTAGAGTTTTGTTTGTACATATTTGAAAACCAAATGATATATTCCCCCACTTCATAACTTGTTTCTGATTTTAATGTGACAATGAGAAAAGGTTAAAAAACTATGAATACTTTTGCAAGGCGGTGCACAAATGTGCAATTTATCCCAAAATATTGTCTTTTGTGTGAATTTGTCACCATGTGGGGATATTTTGTACTAACATATGTGCTTTTCCAAAGTTTTCTTAAAATCTCAATTCCCACCAACAACCAACCATTTTCCAATTTCCTTCCAAGTTGCACCTGATACTTTCCTCCCCTTTTGTGAGTGTCAAAATAATTTAGTGGGCAAGACATTTAAGGGGGACCTTGAGAGAAGCACAATAACCTCATTTTTGTGTCTCCTTTCGAGAGGAGGAAATAAAATAAAAAAATAAGCTTTCCTAGGTGGGGGCTTGAACATCTGGAAACCAGCAAAACACCTAAAGCTGCCTTGATTAAAATCACACTTTTTTTTTGAAGCCGTGACAAAATGAGACCTAAACTCAGTCAAGCTTATAATAACACGCCAGCATATTAGAACAATACAACTTATTAGATAAGGGTGAGTACAAATTTAACTTGGCTCACGCTTAGCTGAGGCTGTGATGTCCATCTGGCTTTCCACCCTACATAACTGTGCAAGTTTTGTATTCTTCTCCCCTCTTTAACTAAATTGTTTGTGGACCTTTTCAATTCTCTCGATTTCATCTTAAATTTGCCTCTTAAACTTTGACCTCCAAGTTGTTATTGTCAAGTCCTGTGGGCTGGAGTGCAGGCTGGGTGGCCGGGGCCAGGGAGGCATGAAAGAGGAAAAGCTCTGCAGACTCTTTGGGATTTGTTTACACAAACTGGAGGCTTTTTTGGTGGGAGATAAAAGTTCGTAACAGCAGTGAAGTGCTTTTCCCATCCTCTCTGGAATCCTCCTCACATCGACCCTTCTCCTGTCACTATAACAGATGTTTAGTTTGGTGAACTGTAAACGCTGTCTACATTTCTGATCTCTGTTATCTCGCTGTGACTTGTAACTCTCCAGGCATCATATTAAGACTTGGCATGGACTTTCTATCCACTGACAGGCCAAACACTTAATACTGTGATGAGTGGAACAAGCAACATACACATGTTAATCTCCAGAGACAGATATGGTTACAGATAGGAGTTATGGTGCTGATGAGAAATGTACATACACTCATTATTCCTTGAATGTCATAGTGATTTAGATATTTTGAAGAGGCTTTTGAATTGTTCTTTTTTCAGGGCGGACTGATAATTCAACAAACAAACTTGATCAAAAAAGCTGTAAAAGCTACAGTTGGCTTTGAGTTTCTTGTGAATTTTCTGTTATCAAAATTACACATACAGGCTTCAACATATGAATCGAATATGATAGAGAATGTAATCATTATACTTAACTGTAAAATAGAACTGACTCAGCTGCTGCTGTCTGATGAGAGACATTAAGTGATGTATAGAAAATAACGTGTGTGTGTGTGTGTGCGTGTGTGTGTGTGTGTGTGTGTGTGTATGTGTCGTTGTGTGACCAAAACTTGACATTAGACCAAAGTTGTGTGGACTATTGGCATTTTGCGGACATTTTCCAATGTCTACACAAAGCAAATTGGGCTAATGCTGAGGTTTAGGGCTAAAAGTAAATTGAGTGTAGGTTCAGTAGGGTTAGGTATGTACTTGTGACCTTAGGTTTTAAGGTGAGGTTCAGGGTTAGGGCATAGAAAGCTATATATATATATATATATATATATATATATATATATATATATATATATATATATATATATATATATATATACACACATAGAAAGAGAGAGAGAGATAACTGTTGTTTGGAAGAGTTTAGGGATCTGATGGCTTACAAACTACGTCCCTCAGTCTGTTTGGATCTGAACTTCTTTACCAAAGGCAGACAGCTGCGCATGGGATGTCCAGGGTGGGAACTGTCTTTGATGTTTCTGGGAGCAAGGTGGTTCGGGCCAAGTAGAGAGCAGTGATGATGGCGGTTTTGATGGATCCACTGGACCTGTAGGTGAAAGAGTGCCTACTACTTCTGGGGGAGGTGGGACTTGAGGTGCTGGAGAACTTGTCTCTCATAGGTCTGCATGACAATAGACGTCAGTGCTACCGGTCTGTTGTCATTGAAGCCTGTGACTGCTGTATTTCTTTAGGACCAACATAATGGTGGCTGCTCTCTGACATGGCAGAACCTCAGCTTGAGCCAGGCACATGTTGAACAATTCTGTCAGAAGTCCAGCTAGCTTTTTAGCACAGCCATTTAGGACTTTATCCTGAACTCTGCCTGAACCATACTGAGTGGTGGAGGACCAGTGATTTTATGAGATGTCAGTGGTGAATGAGGTCTGAATGTGTCAAAGTGGGCGAATAAGTTTATTTATTCTGTTCACGAGATCCCACACACTCTGCAGGTTGCCCTTGTAGTTTGTCAGGTGATGAATCCCTTGCCACATTCACTGTGACTCCATGACCTCAAGGTGTGCCTCCATTTACCTTTTGAACTCTTCTTTTTCTATTTTGATCCCACTTTTTAGGTCTGATGTCGGTGTGATGTACATATCTTTGTCACGTTCCTTGAAGACAGAGTTTTGGGCTCTCACATGGGGCTTCGTCTTTGCAGTCTTCGAAGGTTTTTATTGGGACAAACGCAGATCCTCTTTTTCACAGATACAGTGTCCGTAAAGAGCTTAACATAGGAGAGAGCTCTCATATAGCATCAGGTGATCAAATATGGTCCAGTATGTTTTCAGGAAGCAGTCTTGCAGCTGGTCAAGTGTTTTTTTAGGCCAGGTTTTTTATGGTTTTGGTCACTGGTATTTTTGGTTCTCCTGAGGGGTTGTATACAGGGATAAGGAGCGGCAAAAATAGAGTCCATTTAATAATGTTGGTTCCCTGGTACAGACTGGCTTTAAAACTTAATACATACAGTACATTATTAATAAATTTGAGGTCATAGCAATTTTAGAACATTAGCCTGATTTATCCATTTCAAAACCGGCTTTGATTTGTGTTTGTGATGCTTGTCCGCTGGTACACCCAATTGTGTACAAGTATCAAAGATCCGACCCAAAAAGCATCCCTCAGAGAAAAGAAAATCGGCAGGAATTATCAGGAACAACATAGGAACCACCATCGGTCAGGCCTATCATGGGAAATGTTGGAATATCAGTGTGACTATCCACAGTGAAGTGAGTTGGACATCAATATAGATTGACAGGGTGGCAATCAAGAAATTCAAAATCAATCAGTTTCCAGTATGACCAAAAGGTGCAGTCGCCACATTGACAGATATGTTTGGAGAAGTCAAGGTGAGGCTTTGAAACAAAAAATATCTCAGTCACTTGTGAGCATGGTAGTAATAGCATCATGCTGAGCATCCGCTTCAATGACAGTGATACTGGGGCAGTTTACAAAGTGGATGAAATAATGAAGAAACTTTCCTAAAAATCAACAAATAACTGGTTGAAATTTGTACACAACTGTTTAAAAAATATTCCATACCTCACATCAAAACTGGTTTTGGAAAGAATAAAGTAAGCTAACAAACTATGGAATGGTTCTAACCTTCCATCCATCCATCCATCCATCCATCCATCCATCCATCAATCCATCTTCTTACTCGCTTTATCCCTCATGGGGTCGCGAGGGTTGCTGGTGCCTATCTTCAGCATTTTCAATGGGCGAGAGGCGGGGTACACCCTGGACAGGTCACCAGTCTGCCGCAGGGCAACACAGAGAATGACAGGACAAACAATTCACGCACACACTCACACAATTTAGAGAGACCAATTAACCTAACAGTCAAGTTTTTGGACTGTGGGAGGAAGGTTCTAACCTTAACACCTATAAAAATTTGTGCACTATGCTTAAAAGAGAGGTCCTGCATGTTGTTGATGACAGAATGCTGAAACAGGACCAGAATAATGCCAGAAGCTTGTTAATGGCCACAAATATATGTTTCTCTGCATTTCACATAATTACATCTATCCAAGTATTAGTAAATATGTGTGTATGTATTTGACCATGTGAGTATAATTTTGGCTCTGTGCTGGTTAGAGAAAATTCCCAGTAAAATCAAACCTGTCCATCTAACTATTTTTTACAAGTCTTAGCCTGAAAAAAGGGCTCAAATGCATCATTAAAAGAGACTGTTGGTGAAAAATGGTTAATTGTTGATGACCTGATTTCACAGAGACATGATAAAATAAAGCTTTCTGCCTGTGACCTATTGTTTGGTCACAGCGCTATACTGTAATCCCTTTAGTGTTCAATTAATCAAATTATTGCTGTTTACACTTTGCACCACACACTGAGTTGTAAAACCTCCCTACATAAGCTGTCTGTATCTCTGTTAGCTCAGCCTTTGGGCTTTTGCCGCCTTCCCAATCACCTTCGCTACCTAACAGGCAGACAGACAGAGAGAAAAAGAGAGAGGGGAGCTGGGAGGGTGGGTCAACATCAAATGTGATAAATGTCTTTCTACGGAAAAAGCTGCACGGAATGTCCTTGACTTTAATCAAAACTATTTGTTTTTGGGGCGGCTCGTCTGTTGTCTCATGCGCTCATGTCCACTGATAGCCTGACATTAAAGACACTATAAATCAGGGCCAAGTGACGGCAGGGTTTTTGGTAATGTTTCAGGGCTGTTGCAGAGATTGCGGTCATTGAGGAATATGAGGAGGAGAGTGAGAGGTCTGTTGGAATTCCAGATTATGTGGGGGTTAACTAGCCCCTCGAGAGAGAGAAGGAACAAGATGTGAAGCTAAGCTGTGCAGGAGCCAAGAGTACCAAAGCAAAGCCATTTTTACATGCATGATTTAATTTGTCAGAGACACAAGTAAATGGTTCTACTTTGTTTGCAATGCTTAATACCTGAACAGAAAAAAATAATTGTAGATAAAGCAAAATATCGGTTTTCCACTGAAAACACTACTGGATCAGTATTTACCTTCTATATGTTAAACACCAAGGGTTGAATTTGTACTTAAGGAGTATCAAAGTTTTAGGCCAAAATGGACTGATTAGACCCATTCTGTGGAGATGAGAATGCCATAACTCCCTGCTGTACATCCTTCATCCTTTGCTTTAATAGTCTGCTCACATAAACACTGGCCCTCTTCCTGGGCCAAGATCTAAACAATTCCAGCTTGACTGATTTGACAGAGTCTGCAAGATAACTGCTCCTCGGCCAGTGCGCCATGAATAGGGAGGCCTTAAAACCTTTGTGCGCTCGGGATGGGCCAAGAAAACACTGCTACCCATTTGTATGTTTGAATAGATGGGAAAGACTGAACAGATGTTTGGTATTTCTAAGGGTCAGGAAGTGTAACTCTATCTCAGTTAGTTTGGACTTGAGGCATTAGGGTGTTCTGTTTTGGGTCAGTGTGAACTTTCACACTCAGAAATCATTATGATATGCTGCTGGTTTCAGTTTGGAGTTTGCTATTATAAGCCATGGTGGTGCTTTTGCAAAAATAATTACTGTTGGAAAGTATCTAATGTTTACCATCACCGACTTACAAGTCACACATTTTGAAGTAGCAGTAAAATTTTACACGGTTATTACATTTTTTTATGAATAAGATTTTTTTGTGCTATCTCTTTCTCAGCATTGTGCATGTGGAGACTCAAAAATTTGCTCATTCTTTTTTTTTTTTTTTTTTTTTTTTACAATAGATCAGTCAAATGCCATAGTGGTTGAGCAGAAAATTACAAATTACCAAAAATTATCAGTTTCATACAACTTGCTACACTTGAATGGGCTACTTTAACACATAGTTTTATATAGACCATTGCATTGTAGCGTTGGCTGGGTGTTTAGGGTAGGTGTCTTGGTTAGGTAAACATCTGTCTACTCTAAGTCTTTTGCACCCTGTAAAAGTTTGTTTTTTCTAGGATTGTATTTAGCTTCGCACATTTTCCCACCAACTCAGGAAAAACTTCCCTGTCACTGTTGAGCAAAAACATCCCCTCAGCATAATTCTGCCAGTCCTGTGTTTCACCATGGATACAGTGTGTTCAGGGTGCTGTAGGTGTCAGTTTTGTAGACCCAAAAGGTTTTGTTTTTCTTGTCAAACTGGAGCACTTTCTGTCACATGTTAACTTTGTTCCATACATAGCTTGATATAACATCTAGACAGAACATCTTAAAACGTTCTTTCTATAATAGCTTTCTTTGTGACACGTGACTTCAGATTTGTGCATAAATAATGGTCCCTAGGTCTTTACAATGCTGTTTTTTTCACTAATCTTCTCTAATGAACCTCTTAAGCCTTCAGAGAACAGCTCTATATATACATACATCCAATTACACACAGGTGGGTTGTATTTGGTAATTAGATGAGTTTGATGTTACATATTATTTTATTTGGGGGTATTAGAATAAAGGTACAAATGCACACAAGTGTGTACCATGTCATGTTGATTTATCACTTAACAACAAAACATTGAGCTTTACGGTTGTTGCTTGACAAGATGTATAAAAGTTCAAGGGGGATCAGTACTATTGTAAGGCAGAGTGTACTGTTTAGAACTATTCCAGACTCAAGCCATTGACAGTTTTTTTTTTTTAGAGTTTCACTCTGTGGCTTTTCTCCTGTCAGTGCAAAACTAACCAGAGGTACACAGGAGCTGTTTGGCTGAATCTTGCATTGTAAAATGAAAGCTATGTAGACAGTGTCTGTCAAAGGGAGTATGCATTTCTAATCCCTTGATGGCTCATAGGCGCAACAAATCTTATCTATCTACATGCTGTCAAAAAATGTCACCACCATATCAAAAAGAGTAGACAAGACCTGAAGGAGAGGTGCTGGAGGGAAGAAATTTACAACAATGTGCATTTTTTTCACCGTTGCAGACACACACGTGCCCACCCACACGAATGCACCGGAGAGACACCGAGCTGTCGTCAGTTGACAAACAAATGACAGACAAATGACATGTTGGAACACCTCCACCAGGCCTGATAGCAATCGCCCTGCGAGATTGTGCCAATGGCATCTCTTATGGAGAGAGGCCTGTGTGTCATTTTACACAAACAAAACCTCTGCCAAACACCAGATCTGATTGCTTCCACCACCATCAACTGTGTCCAATCTAATCTGTCTGTCAATCTGGGTTGCAGGGACTGAAGACATGGTTAAAGGAGGCATGATGGAGAGGTGGGATGATAAAGAGGGAGAGGAAAGGTGGATTTGTTGGAATGGACAGGGGATTTGTAAGGAAAGCTGTCACAGTATTTTGGCATGTCTACACCTATACATGGTATAAAGGCTAAACAATGTTTTTTGCTTTTCTTGTTTTATAACATCATTTGACAAATGCAAACTACTACCCAAAAGCTTTAATGTTTGCTTTTTTCCATAAAAAAATATATTTACTATGTACTTTACATGAGTCTTTATGCAACATATACTTGGACTCTTAGTGACCAAAACAAGCAAGTTGACCTCCCTTTTCATCCAAAATTTGAAGTTCTAATTTAAAGTCTTTGGTTTCCTGGAATGGCTCCAGTCATAGCTTTGTAACAAAACTATGGTTGGAGCCATTCCAAAAGCTTAATGGTAGTCTACTTCACTGCCACTATTGATGTGTGTTAGGGGCTATTGTTAATTTGGGAGACAGAAACTTTCAACCATCTAGCTGCTAGATTTTGGCAAAGCTAAAGAACTTCCATCTTATTTATTCCAACCATATTGTCTAATGCACAAGTACTGGCACTGGAATGGACCTTCACCATGACACCCCAACCATGATGCTTCATAGTTGACTCTTCCAGAGAAACATTCATCCAATAACTAATTTTTAGTGTCTTGTCTGATTGTTAATCTTTAGTCCAGAAGACCTTTGGCATGTTCAGAGGAGCAGCTGCAAATTTAAGTCCTGTCTGAAGGTGTCAATTTTGAAAGAGGTGCTTATTTCTTGCTCTGTCCCCTCTCATCCTATGTTGGTTTCCTACTAATGTTTTAGCATCTTTCAGCTTATGCTAGACCTAATCGTTAGTCATTGAGTTGTTTTTAAACAACCTAACAAATTATCTTTCATCTGATAGTGACAGGTTAGGTAAGATAATTCAACCTAAGATGCAATATGGTAAACTAACATAAATAAAATTATCTCAAATACATCTAAAATAAAAGTTTACATTAGGCTTCCTTAATTTTCTTCCTAAAGGGAAGATTTAAACTCAACAAAAAAGGTGTACACTATGCTTAAAAGCCAGTTCATAACCAGTTGAAGTTAACTAGATAATTTTAGCCTTGAATAGTGGTCATGTTCTAGCAAAGACGATGCACAGCCTGTAGAAAAGATAGATATTATTATTTGAATATGAATGATAGTAACTTAAACTGCTTTTACTGACAAAATCCAAAGCCCTTTAGCAGCCATGTCATACTTTTTGTTTAATTTACGAGCCACTTGTGACTTTTTAAAATATCATTGTAGACCTTGATTGGTGACCTTAGTGTTTGTGTGTTTTTGCATGGAACAGATACAGTATAATGTGTGCTTTTCCTTCTCACTTAATTCAATAAAGTCCCTCCCATCACTCTGGGCTCTTTATTCCAATTCGATTAGTCGTCTAAAGCCATCAAGATTTCCTGGACAAAATGAATGCTTGTATTAATCCCCGCAATTTCCATTTAAAACGTAAGGGCATCGACTTGATTAATAAGGGCTGATTCTGAATAATTACACAGCACAACACAGCGAGGGTTATAGGAAAAAGCACAGCTGGGCTTGCCCCCAAACGCCCTCTGGGAAACCCAAGAAGGGACGGGGGGAGTCAAAGTAAAGCAATGGCAATGACTGAGGTGATGAATCTCTTAGCTTGCCCCTCATGCAATTAACAAGCAAGTCTTCTATTAATTTGGTCCTTCTAGAGTGGTGACTGATCAGATGTCTCAGGGTCGAATGTCAGGGGTCGAGAACAGAGGTCAAACCAACAACAGCATGGAGAAGACAGAGAAAAAGTAAGAACCGAAATGGAGACAGAAATGGAGACAGCAAAAAAATGGCAGAGGAAAAGTGCACAAAGTCTTTTTTGTGGCTCTAGTTTATAACACCAACCTTATTTGGAATACAAAACATCAGCTTAGTGGTTAAAAGGTTATTAGTAACCATAAAGTGTTCAGGTTGTAGGTTTAAAAGGAAATGTCTCCCGCACGTTTAATTGGGAGTGATCAATCATTGCAGTGTTTGAGCATTCAATACACACCCGATCAATCGTAGGGTTGGAATGGAAAGAGGAGACAAACACTGGTCCTGTTTTTTCTTTCTTTTTCCAAAAAAAAAAATAGTATTTTAACAATTAGTCATTGGAGATTTATTCATCATTTATATGACAAAAATATAAATATTAATATAAAGCCAATGAATCATGAACATCTGCTCTGAATGTACATATAGTAGCTTCTTGGTGTTTACCTGTGTTTCTGGATAGAATACAATATTTTAGCCTGCCCAATGAAACATAGTTTCAAACATAGTCTCAAAAAGCAAACTCTAAAAGTACGTGTGAAAAGAATTGTGTTTACCTGTAATTTTCATACTAGATTAGTTGGTTATTTTGTTCTTTTTTGTGTCTAACCTTAGCTATAACTCATAACTCTGGTGAGAACCTTCTCAGGTTCTAAGTTTATGAGTTTTAGTCATCTTGCAGAGTGTCAATAAGCAACCTTCTACAGATTGCCTTATGTCAATGTTCCCAAAAAATAGCCTGCACCATTTAAAAATAAAAATGAATAAGTAAAAAAAAACTGCACATGCTAACCTTTAAAGCATGTTGGTTTATTCTCAATTAGTTTTGTTAAAAGATACACATATAATTATTTTTTTTTCTGTTATCATATAATTTGTGGATTTTGAACAGGCCATAATAACATAGGCTAAATAAGTACACTAATTCAACACTTTATAAATGGCAATAATAAAGTAGACTGAAAGAAAAAAATGGTATGCTGTCATTTATTAAATGTGACCTATTTTTCCTAATCAGATATCTACATCATAACATTACAACTTTCAGTATAGCACATTACTCTTACTTGATGATTGTTTTCTTAAAAGCAAAAAGCACCAATCAGTTCAACACACAAACGGCAGCAGTACTACGGGAATAACATTTCAGAACTCAAAAATATTATACATCTTTATGTCACTTATTCTACTGGTGTTTCTTCATACTTCTTTATTTTCCTTACATTTTCTTAACAAATGTCTTCAGAGCATTTAGGGTTAGTAAATGTAGTCGCCATTTTTGGATGCATTTCAACAGACAAAAGGCAACATGAAAAAAAAAATATTACTCACCTGAATTATTTTGCACTTGTCATGGTTGAGTTTTGGTTTGGCTTTGTTTTTCTGTTATTTTCATTTTTTCATCTCTTTTGGGTTAGGTTTGACTTTATTTATTGTTAGTTTTCAGTCATCAGTTATTTTCTGTCATTTTTCACTTCACCCCCTCAGCAGTCAGTCACACCTGTTATCATTTACCAGTCAATTAGCCAGATCCTTGTTCCACCTGTGTAGTGCTCTATTTAAACCTCCCTCTGCCTTCAGTTCAGCACTGGGCCGTCATCATCCCACACCTCTCCATGCCAGTCCCCGTTTTGCCCTGGAAGCTTTGTTTTGCTCCTTTTGTTAAGGTTAGTCCTGTCAGTCACTCTAAAGACTGTTTGTTCTCTGTTTGTTCCTGGAGAGGTTCTGCTCTGTGCCCTGGTGTCTCTCAAGTTCTGCTAACCTGACTAGCCGCCCTGGTGAAGCTCAGCTCTGTGTCCTGGTGTCTCTCAAGTTCTGCTAACCTGACTAGCCGCCCTGGTGAAGCTCTGCTCTGTGCCCTGGTGTCTCTCAAGTTCTGCTAACCTGACTAGCCGCCCTGGTGAAGCTCAGCTCTGTGTCCTGGTGTCTCTCAAGTTCTGCTAACCTGACTAGCCGCCCTGGTGAAGCTCAGCTCTGTGCCCTGGTGTCTCCAATGAACTGCTAACCTGAGTGCTATGAGGCCTGCTAGCCGAGCAGCACCTAGCAAGTGTGGACTCTCTGTCTCCGGGCCGTCAGCTCCTGTCATCACATTCATCCCTGACCTTCTGCAGTCCTGAACCTCCGGTCTTCATCACTCACCACCCAGCATACTTCCTTCAATAAAAACTCAAACTTTTAGTCCCGTGTGTGCGTCCTGAGTTCATCGGTAAACAAAACCCTGACAGTACGGCCCAGTCAAAAGGTGAACTCAGGCGCCATGCGGGGCTTACCTGCAGGAGTTGACGACCCGGACATCCTCGCATATGTAGAGATGTGCGAACGCCAGATGAGGGAGAGGTACACCAAGATGGCTTCTGCCCGGGACCCTGCGCCACCGATCCGGGTCGACTCCACTTCCCCCGTGGTTCACGTGGGCGTTGATGCAGCTACCCCGGAGGCCAGGGAGAGAAGCCGCTCAGCCTCTCGTCGTCTCGGTCATCACCTCCATGACTCGCAGCTGGCCCCTCGAGTGAGGTTCATCGTTCCACCTAGCAGAGCCCCACGCATCAAGGAGAGCCAGCTGTGGGAGTTCTACTACGGTGACCGAGACGACCTTCTGCCCTGCTGGCCAGCTGCCACCCCTGAGATTGCCCCAGATTCCTCATCTGTCCCCTCCCGGCGAAGACAGCAGAACCACCGGCGCGGAGGGTCTGTCAAGGCTCAAGAGGAGGATCCGCCTCCAACCCCGGCGCCGCTCTCTGAAGCCTGTAGCCCGGCGCCGCTCTCTGAAGCCTGTAGCCCGGCGTCGCTGCCCTCCGAAGCCTGTTGCCCGTCACTGCCTGAAGTAGCCGAGGAGATGGTTCCGCCTCCACCAGTAAACTCCGCTCTGCCGACCACTGAAGGCTCCGCTCTGCTGGCCGCCAAGAAAATGGCTCCGCCGGCCGACGAGGATGAGCCCAAGGTCTCCGAGGGAGCCGCTTTGCCGCTGTCCAAGTCCCGTGAGGAGGTCCAGGAGGACCTGCCTCCGCCCAAGCCCCGTGAGGAGGTCCAGGAGGACCTGCCTCCGCCCAAGCCCCGTGAGGAGGTCCAGGAGGACCTGCCTCCGCCCAAGCCCCGTGAGGAGGTCCAGGAGGACCTGCCTCCGCCCAAGCCCCGTGAGGAGGTCCAGGAGGACCTGCCTCCGCCCAAGCCCCGTGAGGAGGTCCAGGAGGACCTGCCTCCGCCCAAGCCCCGTGAGGAGGTCCAGGAGGACCTGCCTCCGCCCAAGCCTCGTGAGGAGGTCCAGGAGGACCTGCCTCCGCCCAAGCCTCGTGAGGAGGTCCAGGAGGACCTGCCTCCGCCCAAGCCTCGTGAGGAGGTCCAGGAGGACCTGCCTCCGCCCAAGCCTCGTGAGGAGGTCCAGGAGGACCTGCCTCCGCCCAAGCCTCGTGAGGAGGTCCAGGAGGACCTGCCTCCACCCAAGCCTCGTGAGGAGGTCCAGGAGGACCTGCCTCCGCCCAAGCCTCGTAAGGAGGTCCAGGAGGACCCGCCTCTGGCCTCGGTTTCCACCGAGACCTGTAGCTTGGCACCGCCTCCAACTGATCTGTTTGGCCGGAGCCGCAGACTGCGGACTCCGAGCCGCTCGACTCTGCCTCGTCGGGGCCGTCCACCACGGCGCCCGCCTCTGACTTCTCTGTTTGGCCGGAGCCGCAGACTGCGGACTTCGAGCTGCTCGACTCTGCCTCGTCGGGGCCGTCCACCACGGCGCCCGCCTCTGACTTCTCTGTTTGGCCGGAGCCGCAGACTGTGGACTTCGAGCCGCTCGACTCTGCCTCGTCGGCGCCGTCCACCACGGAGCCCGTCTCTGACTTTCCTGTTCGGCCGGAGCCGCCGACCGCGGTCTCCGGGCTGCTTGACTTTGCCTCGTCGGGGCCGCCCTCCTCGAGGGTTTAGTCGGGCGATGCTGCTCCGCCGCCTGCCTCGTCCAGGACGACCTCCACGAAGACTTTTTCTTTTTTGCTTAGCAGCCGTTTATGCATGAGCCCTTAAGGCCAGTGCCTTCTGTTGTTTTTTGGGCTCGATTTCAGTTTTTGATTTACTTAGGATTTTTGGGGTTTTAGAGTTATTTAGGGGTTCTTGTTTTCTTAGAGTTCTTAGTCTCTGTTTTGCTTTTGTTTTTCCTGCTCCATTTTAGGATTCTAGATTTTGCCTTAGTTTCCAAGCTTTGCTTTGCTTCCTCATTTATAACCTTAGTTCTCTGGTTTTCTCGTTAGTTTACTTATTCATGTTCTAGTTTTCTTGTTTTGCCTTAATTTCTAGTTTAGCCTTAGTCTCATAGTTCTGCTTAGTATTTTGTTTTGGTTTTGCATTAGTTTTATAGTTTTTCTTGAATGTCTTGATCTTTTTCCTAGTTTTTTTGTTTTATTTTGATTTTCTAGTTTTTTGCTTCGGTTTTTCTTTTGTTATCCCTACCCTAGTTCTTCTGGTTTTGTTCTATAGGTTAGTTCATGCCTGGTTTTCTAGTTTTTGGTTTAGATCTGTAGTTTCCCAGCGTTCTTTAGGTCCCAGCGCTTCTTAGTTTTGTTTTGGCCCCCTAGCTCTTAGTCCCCTGGCGTGTTTGACGCTCTCCATTCTCCGGAATTTAGACGCCCTTAGTTCCTGGTATTTTTGTTTCCTGGCGTGTTAGGACGCCCTCTGACCCCTGTAGATTTCGTGTTTTTCTGGCGTGTTAGAACGCCCTTTGTCTCCTGGCGTATTAGGATGCCCTTTGTTCCTGGTTCCCTGGTGTTTAGATTTCTAGCGTTTAGATTTAGTGTTCCCGACGTGCTTAGACGCGCTCTGTTCTCGATTCCCCGGCGTGTTAGGACGCCCTCTGTTTTCGGTTCCCCGGCGTGTTAGGACGCCCTCTGTTTTCGGTTCCCCGGCGTGTTAGGACGCCCTCTGTTTTCGGTTCCCCGGCGTGTTAGGACGCCCTCTGTTTTCGGTTCCCCGGCGTGTTAGGACGCCCTTTGTTCTCGGTTCCCCGGCGTGTTGGGACGCCCTCTGTTCTCGGTTCCCCGGCGTGTAAGTACGCCCTCCGTTCTTGTTCCTAGGCATTTTAGATGTTCCTGCTTCCCTCATATCCCGACGTTCTCTTCCCCAGCCCCGGCGTTTTCCTCACGCCCCGGCGGGTTTCCCTTTGGCGTTAAGTACGCCCGTTCCTTCCCTTTGGCGTTAAGTACGCCCGTTCCTTCCCTTTGGCGTTAAGTACGCCCGTTCCTTCCCTTTGGCGTTAAGTACGCCCGTTCCTTCCCTTTGGCGTTAAGTACGCTCGTTCCTTCCCTTTGGCGCTGTCGTGCGCTCGTTCCTTCCCTTTGGCGCTGTCGTGCGCTCGTTCCTTCCCTTTGCTTCCCTCGTTCCTTCCTTGGCGCTGTCGTGCGCTCGTTCCTTCCCTTTGGCGCTGTCGTGCGCTCGTTCCTTCCCTTTGGCGCTGTCGTGCGCCTGTTTCTTCCCTCTGGCGCTGTCGTGCGCCTGTTTCTTCCCTCTGGCACTGTCGTGCGCCTGTTTCTTCCCTCTGGCGCTAAGTACGCCTGTTTCTTCCCTCTGGCGTTGTCGTACGTCTGTTTCTTCCTTCTGGCGTTGTCGTACGCCTGTTTCTTCCCTCTGGCGTTGTCGTACGCCTGTTTCTTCCCTCTGGCGTTGTCGTACGCCTGTTTCTTCCCTCTGGCGTTGTCGTACGCCTGTTTCTTCCCTCTGGCATTGTCGTACGCCTGTTTCTTCCCTCTGGCATTGTCGTACGCCTGTTCTGCCTTGTGGCGATGTTCGCCTGTCAACGTCGGTTAAACGCCTTTTGTTTTGCCTACCAGCATCTGTTAGACATCCTTTTTAGTTCGCCCTAGTGGGTAGTTTTGGTTTGATTTTAGCCCACGATCCTACTTTCCCTCCACCCACCCAGGTTAGATCAGCTTAGTTATGACTCTTGCCCGCCATCCTGCCGTCCCTCCACCCACCCTGGTTAGATCAGCTTAGTTATGACTCTTGCCCGCCATCCTGCCGTCCCTCCACCCACCCTGGTTCGGTCACTTTGTAGTTTGTTTTGTTTGATAGGCCGTCCGGAGTCCGGCCTTGAGGGGGGGGTAATGTCATGGTTGAGTTTTGGTTTGGCTTTGTTTTTCTGTTATTTTCATTTTTTCATCTCTTTTGGGTTAGGTTTGACTTTATTTATTGTTAGTTTTCAGTCATCAGTTATTTTCTGTCATTTTTCACTTCACCCCCTCAGCAGTCAGTCACACCTGTTATCATTTACCAGTCAATTAGCCAGATCCTTGTTCCACCTGTGTAGTGCTCTATTTAAACCTCCCTCTGCCTTCAGTTCAGCACTGGGCCGTCATCATCCCACACCTCTCCATGCCAGTCCCCGTTTTGCCCTGGAAGCTTTGTTTTGCTCCTTTTGTTAAGGTTAGTCCTGTCAGTCACTCTAAAGACTGTTTGTTCTCTGTTTGTTCCTGGAGAGGTTCTGCTCTGTGCCCTGGTGTCTCTCAAGTTCTGCTAACCTGACTAGCCGCCCTGGTGAAGCTCAGCTCTGTGTCCTGGTGTCTCTCAAGTTCTGCTAACCTGACTAGCCGCCCTGGTGAAGCTCAGCTCTGTGCCCTGGTGTCTCCAATGAACTGCTAACCTGAGTGCTATGAGGCCTGCTAGCCGAGCAGCACCTAGCAAGTGTGGACTCTCTGTCTCCGGGCCGTCAGCTCCTGTCATCACATTCATCCCTGACCTTCTGCAGTCCTGAACCTCCGGTCTTCATCACTCACCACCCAGCATACTTCCTTCAATAAAAACTCAAACTTTTAGTCCCGTGTGTGCGTCCTGAGTTCATCGGTAAACAAAACCCTGACAGCACTACAAACAGATTGATATCTGATCACTGTAGTGTCAAGGGCTTAATAGATGCTATTTTATTTAGTAATATTTAAAGCTATAGTTGGTAATCCTGTTAAGAAACACTTTTTGTTATACTGGTTAAAATGGCATATTTAAATCAAAACAGAGACACTATGACTCATCAGAATGACATTATATATATCTATAATAGTAATTCCAGCTGTTTAAACTTACTGATTAAATTACGTCACAAAAACTTTTGAACGGATTCAAAATTCAATGCAAGACCACCGTTTAACCCTAGGAGGGTTCTGCACTGACGATTTTAGACACAAAAGCAGTATTTCAATGAATATGCAGTAATTTGTCAAAATAATGACCAGGTTATGTAGACAGTACTATAAGACAACCAAGTTAACAGTTTATTGGCAAGAAATGGTTGATTTGGGGGTGAGTTACCCTGTCTTTCCTTAAAATGGCTACTTAGTTAGCGACATCTGTCCTTGAACTTTTCTTAATTGTGCTTCATTAAAAAAACTTTCTTTGACTGTTTGAATAGGCTGGCATTTATGGCCAGCAGCCTTAATTGAGGAACCGTTGAAGAAAAGGACAACTTGTTAAAGTTATCACTTTGCCAAGGTAGCTCTGTTTGTCTTTAGTATGTAGGTCATTCTTATCCTTTTCATGTTGGAGAAAGATTATTCCCACATGTTTGTAGAACCTGGGGAAAATACTCCAGGGATGGTCTGTCATGACCACCGCTGGTGTGGTTTGAAAATAACCTTTTCTTAATTATCAGCGGAGGAGGAAATGAACCCTGACAGTGTGTTTTCATTTTCCAAACATAATTTGAAAAGGCCCAACCTTAGCAATTATTATAGTTTTTAAGTGCTTGAACTTTTTGGCATATATTTCGGGCTTTGTGAGAAGACAAGACTGAAGTTAAGAATGAACCTATCAGGGTTATGATAAAATCATAAGTTTATCTTATTCTTTCTGATATTCTTTCTTTCTATTCTTTCTTTGTTAGGCATATACCCTAAAATGAGCAGGTTACCATAATTGGATGATTTCCATTGTCATTGTCAATAGTTTGGAAATGGTATCTGTTCCCAACTGGTGAACAGACCAGAACTAAGCATACACCTGTACTGTATGATATTCCTCGCTGTTACTATTGTTTTTTCCTTATAGTCATTACTATTATTATATTTAT
Organism: Fundulus heteroclitus; assembly: GCF_011125445.2. Taxonomy (NCBI): domain Eukaryota; kingdom Metazoa; phylum Chordata; class Actinopteri; order Cyprinodontiformes; family Fundulidae; genus Fundulus; species Fundulus heteroclitus. The sequence continues at coordinate 30,050,698 of NC_046372.1, forward strand.
ATATAACAATGCATAGCCCTTGTCAGGTTATTGTACTAAATTGATATCATACAGAGGTTATGGTAATATATATATATATATATATATATATATATATATATATATATATATATATATATATATATATATATATTTATACGTAACTCAAATGCATTATAATTACCATCAACACCATAAGCAAATATGACTACCAAGTGTTTATGCATAGTTGAAATGTTTAAATACATATTATATTCCATTATTTATTACTTAATCTATAAAATATTTAGAACACATCTAAGAGTGGATAATGATCTACATTCTCACACAGAGACTACTCTTTCTAAATGCTAACAATGCTAATAGGATGCTAACATAGGATACACAGGCCAATCAAGTTTTATTAGTGATCATTCTGTATTTGTTTTGAAATATTGGTAAGAACATGACGAAATATTCTCAGTGATGTCCTTATGCTTTGTCATACTTTAACAGTGAAAGTAAATGTGTAAATCTTCTTAAATAAATACAAGATTGACAGGTTAAAACTTAACTTTACTAAATTCTGATCAGTGTATCTTTAAGTAATACAACTAATTTTACTCCCAATTGGAGCATGAACTCCATTAAAATTAAACCTAATTGAAATCAAATTTATTATTTTATACTAAAGCCTTAGCAGAATGTTAAAATATAATTTATTGAATTATTGTGAATAATTGTGTCGGTACTGTTTGCTGTTTTACTGCTCACTGCCACAAGTGGGTAATTACATTAACATACTTGTGTTTCTTTACATGCTGTTCCAGTGCATGCTGCTTAATTTGCAGATGCTGCACTTTATTGTACATGCTGTTATATTTACTTGTAGATAAGAACCAGAATGTGATTTGCCCTAAGCTAATTTTGCCATCTGTAGACAGAAAAGCTCCCCTCAGAGTCTCACTGCACTTGAAGTAGAGCGGCACAGAGAAAGAAGACTAACCCTAATCAAAAAGACAAAACAACATATGTTTATACTCATAGAGTTTGAGCAAACGTTTCTCTCTAATATGCGATGCAACAGATGACTGACACTGTTTTGTTTCAGTTGCACTTTTCCCATCTGCCAGCCAAAATGCCGGGAATCGTTACATAAGGACAAGAGGATCCAATCAAAATGCCCCCGTTTGTAAGTTTGGACATGGATGTGGGTCTCCATGTAAAGCTGTTGGAAAGTACACATAAATACAGTATTGATCTTTCCACCTCTGAGTCTCATTTTAGGATGCAGAAGGCATTTGAGGAACAACAACAACGACGGGTCTTATCCCATCTCCCTCTGGCCCCACTTCTATCGCATCTCTAACTATTGTTCCCAGACATAGATCAAGCACCAAGTGGAACTGCAGAGCCAAGGGACTTGGCTATGTGGAGGGGGGTGGGGAGGGGGAGTTAGAGGGGGATTCCAGTGAAGGAGAAAAAGGAAGAGGTGGAAGCTGGTTTTTCTCTGTCTCTCATCCCCTTGAAGGCCAATGGACGGTCCTAAGCCTGGCTCAAGGGCTTATGCAGATTCAATGACCTTTTTTCCCAGAGACCAGATTTTACACTTAAATTACCATTATGAGCAGTGGTCTCCCTTGAGGAGTGCAGTAGACCAAACCCACCCGCCCCCCAGCTGCGGTTAAAACCGACAGCGGCACCTTGTTTGGGCAGCAGGCGAAACGATGTGGAACACATGTAAACGAGCGAGCTGCTTTGCTGTCAGCGCTGTCGCAGTAGGAGTGGGGCCACAGTACGGGGTGGCATTAAATGTGCATTACACTTAGATTGTAAATGCCAGAGGAATTGGGGGTTATAAAGATGATGTGATAAAGATATTAGACAAGCCGTTTTATGTTCCATCATTGGCCTATCAAACTGAATTTGAGGAGTCCTGTCTCTGTCACAATGAAGTAAGGCTTAAAATGTGTTGTACGAGTGTTGCACACAGGATAGTTTTACTTGCTCTGTTTTGATGGGTGAAAGTTTTGCTAAGGTGTTGTTCTTTTGAATAGGGGTTCTCAAACTTAATGTTTTCCCGAGATCCAAATCTGTTGGTTTTAGATAACATTAAAGGTCTGGCAAATCAGGATGAGCAAATCAGTTTCATTAAATTAGCTTCAGACTTGAAAGAAATAGCACTATATGCCTAAAAAATTTTGTGACCTTAAGCCTCTCCAATTTGTGTAGTAAAGCATAGTAAGAATTAAATTTTATTAAAAAAAATGTACTTCAATTTTATCAACTCAAATACTTTTCATGCTTTAAGCAATTATGTAATTTCTTTACACATAAGAATAAAGAAGAGGGTACTGAACTAAATGTATAGCAAGACACTGCAACATCAAAACAACTAAGATAAGAGTTAGAAATACCAACAGACTTCAACAGACTCCAAACTAAACTCCACTTTAGTTTTTGTATTTTAATTTAATCATAGATTTTCTAAATATATTTAACTGCAAAAATGATGTATAAATGTTGTGCATAAACAGAGGAACTGTCAACACAATCAGTTGCTTCTCTCACTCTCCATTTATAAGTCTATAAATTTACAAAACAGCAAGAAAGAAAAGTTATGAACAACGTTACTAGAAGTTTAGCATTATTCTAACAGGAGCAAAGTAACAACTGTTTTGAGTTTGAAATAAAAGCAGTTATATAATGTTCTTGATTTCTGTTATTATCTCTGTTATTTTATATATTTTATTTTACACTTTAATTCACTGGTATTTTTTACTCAAGATTATTGTACTGTGACAAACTTGTAATGGCAGATTCCTAGACCGGACTTAGTTTCTATTTGGTACAGATGAGGATGGGAGTACGTACTTTGAGAATCACTGCTTAAGAGGATGTTTTGTCTCACTCCTAAGGTCCTTGTCTGGTAAACTGACAAGGACAGAAGGCACCTGAGCATCCTTACAACACCTCTCATCCCAGAAAAAGAAGACATGACAGAAAATAGAAAAACAGCAGAGTTGTGTCCTTATTACTCTCTTCAAACATAAGAGAATGATGGCATCTCCCTCATTCTAACTGTAACCTCACCATGGGGACAGAGGGATATACTAGTCACACACACACAGACACACACACACACACACACACACACAATTTAACTTCCTCTTCCAATGGCTGCAGATTTGTTTGTCTTTAATTCTGTGTCGCGTGGGGGTAATGTGGACTCTGTGACAGCTGCCATTCTGCCGTGACCTCGGGGGCCGGCAGATCAGAACTGGCATGACGATCAGGTGTGTGTGTGTGTGTGTGAGTGTGTGTGTGTGTGTGTGTGTGTGTGTGTGTGTGTGTGTGTGTGTTTGTGACCATGTCCCTGTGTGAAAAGGTTTACATAGACAGTAAACCAGGAGGACATGATGGCGGGTGGCTGTTTTGATGTGAAAATAGTGATTAAATGCTGAAATGGACTTTTTCCCACTGTACACCCCTCAGGCCCGACGATATGCCACTACAAATAAATCTAATCAGCATGAGACTCGCTCTGACACAAACCAAAACAAGACTCAGACACTCTCAGGCTGATGTGACATGGGGCATTAGGAGCCAGACAGGCAAGTCAAAGTACAGATAGGAGAGACTTTGAAATATTTCTTACAGATATTTCATGTTTTGATTTAGTGAAAATGTTTTGAAAGGGGTGAAATATTAAGTTGCAAACCACATCTTTGAAAAAAGAAAAACATCTGCCGTTACACCCTGATTTTTATCTCTTCTCTAATAGAAAAAACATTGCCCTGTTTGCCGCATTCACCTCTTTCCACTTCCCTTCCCCTTTCATTCTCCTCCGTCTCTCAAGTTTAAGTTACCTACTGTAGAGTAGCTGTCATCAGAGAGTGCACGATAGCGAGAGCGGAACACGGTCGACTGGTGCTCCAGGGTTGTTTCGGATGCAGAGCCGAGGAGGGCGGGAGCGCGTTGGAGCGTGGAGGCAAAGAGACGGTGAAAAGTTAGTGGTGATTCTGCTTAGTGACACATCGGGCCAAGACTGTGAGGTTGGTGCTCAGTTCAGTGGTCCCACAGGGAGTGGGTGTCAGCGGTCAAAGTGTTGTTTTCAGCCACATGAGCAGCCTCATGCTAGAATAAAGGTAAAAAAAGAATGTCTCCCATCACACTTGTTCTTACTTTAACCAACCCCTTTTTCACATTGTCTCATTATAAGCAACTCAGACTGTGCACTAAGGTAAGAGTGAACATTTGTCTGTTTTGTATATAGGTTGGGCAGATTACCTTGCTACTGTCAATTACTCTTGTTAATTGGAAAGATCTCTTGCTGGCAGAACGTAGAATGAGATCAACAGCGGAACATCACAGCTTTTGTTGCATCAGCATTTGATCTTCTTCTGTGCATAAATTCAGTACATGGCAGACAAATGGGAAATGGGAAAATATGCTAAATTTGTTTGAGTCCTTCCTTCTTTTCTTACATTCACTCACTTAATCCTCCTAAATATCATATCTTACTTAATGGTAAGTGGCTGTGATGGGTGTTCCCTCACCGGTCCAAAGTCTGACCAGATCGGCCTTTGTCCGGATGGAATTCATCTGTTGGACTTAGTTTGATCCACCTACTTGGATCAACTGGGGGATTTCATTGAAAACATAGTTTGGTGTGCAGGATTTTACTAAAAGAGCATGAGTCTCATAGCGCCAGGTAAAAGTAAATTTGCATGCAGTCACATTTGGTTCAATATTTTGTAGAAACACATTTCATTGGAATTGCTGCAACAAATAAGTGGTATTTGGTTAGGTTTTGTTTTTGCAAAGTAGCTCAAGGTCAATTAGATTGGATAGAGTGTTTTTATATAATTTACTTTTAAAATTTTGCCAGAGATTTTAAATTTGATTTATGCCTAGACCACCATTTAACTGAACAATCTGCTTTTATCTTTATCTTTCCATTTGGACTCTAGAGGGGGTTACACGGTGGCACAATTGGTACATTGTTGCCTTGCAGCAAAAAGGTTCTGGTTCAAATTCCAAGTTTAAAAACATTTTTTGGATGGAGTTTGCATGTTGTTCTCATGCATGAATGGCTTCTCACCGGTTACACTGGCTTCTCCCCACAGTCCAAAAACATGAATTTTAAATTAATTGGTCTTTTTAAATTGCATTTGGGGTAGGGGGGAGGGGGTCTTTGCTTGCATGGTTGTTTGGAATAGATTCCAATTTATTTTCATTGTTTCACACAATATAAAAAATGTTGTCCCGTGTATCTCTGTGTAGCCCTATGATGGACTGGTGACTTGTCAACGGTGTACCTTGCCTCTCATCCAATGTCCGCCGGAAATAAGAGCCTAATTAACTCTCCCAATAACTCTGCTAGAGTCGAAACTTGATAGATTTGCAGCTGTGCCATAGTCTTTCCATTTGATGGTGAACTGAACAGTGTTCCATGACATTTTCAAAGCTTTTCCCCAACCTAATAATTATTAAACTTTGCCACAATTGGAATTGCTGTGAATGGTGTTCTCACAAAGTTTCATTTTTTAGAATTTCACTTGTTGAACAATTTGAAACCCATTCATCATTTTCCTTCCCATTTCTAGCCATGCCCTACTTTGTGTTGGTCTATCATTAAAGTTACTATAAAAAAGATTGAATTATGTTAACATGACAAAATATAAAAAGTGTTTAGGTATCATGAATACTAAGCTAATCGAATGGCTTTCAGGGGGTGCCCAGTTTGGTACATTGAACTTATGATTTCACCTCTACAGTTCAAAATTACCTAAATAATTCAGAAAGTCTGTCTAAATACCTACAGAATGTCATGTTGATATAAGTATCCTGGAAATGAAAGCCGAATATCGGTGGTTTAACCTTGAACTCCTTGTTTAATGGAGAAAAAACAGTGTGCTTGAGCATTGATCCAAAACAAGAAAAACATATGTCATAGCCCAGATGCACTTACAAACTGTGCTCTATTGTTGTTCTCTGTGTTTTATAGTTCACATCTGTTTTATTTTGCAGCGCAGGGCTTTCTCACGGCGCACGTCTGCCAAAAGTTTGTAACAACCTTGGACAGGAGGCTTTGACCATCTTCTTTGCTAACTGAATTTGATGGACCGCTGAAGGATGTGATGATAGAAAAAAAGTGATGGGGCTTTTAAATTTTTTTTTATACAATAAACAAGGTCGCAATGCCAATGCGGACAATGTGCGACACACTCAATTGTTATTAATGTGCTGCTTCACCAAAGGTGCTTATAAAAAGTATAAAACCCATTGTAATAGTGGTCGACAGCCTATTCTAAATGTATGGTAGGACTTTGTGTGTGATGGCCTCTTTTTGACTGACACATCACTGTGTGTATATAAGCAGTGGTTTTGGCAGGAGCCTTCAACCTTCTTGTCCCATCGGGGTGGCAGCTTGTAAACCATATCCAAACGGAACTTTGTAGCCATCAGTAAACTCCCCTGTGGCACAGGCCAAAGGGTTTCGAGTCACAGAGCCACACTGTGAGTGTGAAAGACACGGAAGCACTAAAGGTGCACATATATCACATTTGGTATGGTATAACAGGGTGGTCCAGTGGTTTAGTCTCTTTCTTGTTGCCTCTGTTGATTCTAGAAAAGGATTTAGTCCATTCAGTCCTTCTCTTTTGTGCTAACGTACATACATTGAGGTTCGTTTCTTTTTTGTTCTTCTTCCTTTCAGTACTTTATTTCTGGCACCGTCATACATCATACACCAGGCCTTGCCTTCCCATGTTGATTTTTTTTTTTCTCTTTGTCCCCCGTCATCAGCCGACATAAATACCCAGTATGTCACAGCGGGCTGTGCTCCGAACGCCCACTCAGTGCTTATCTCTACAAAATGTGAATCTGTTATTCTACAGTAATGGAAACCATGTTGGTAACATCTTAACATATTACATTCACTCAAACACACTGTGAAACTCTATCTTACCGCTGTGTCAAAGCTCTTTTTATACAGCGGGAATGTGGGGGGATGTGGTGAAACACAACGTTTTGCCCAAAGCACAAACTCTATGTGAATGCACACACAGACTACAAGGTTTCTTTTTTATTCTTTATTTATATCTTTTTTTTTCTGGGAGGACAATTCAGAAAAATAGCTGAAAACACAGGAGTATTGTGTGCTTTAATGTTTTGAAGCTCTTGTATGTCTCTCTTTTTACGTTTGCAGACTAGTAGAGGTTCAGATTTCTGCAGGCAATTTGTTTCAGGTAACTGGAGCTTTCAACGGCAGTTGAGTGTATCTTGGGAACTATTAGGGGAAAAAAGAGCATGTTCAAGCTTTTCAAAATGTTGATGGATCCAACATAATGAGCGTGTAACTGATCACAAAGATAGACAGACGATAATTTTTCCTAGGGTTAAGAATATTGCTACATGGGCGAGAGGAAAGCTAAACAGACTATCTAGCATTATAGATATGAGACACATTGTCTTTCTCTTACTGTTCCTGTTAGGAAAGCTGTGGGCTTTTTCTTAGACCCTTTGTTGCAAGAAATCTTTGAATTGAATCAGTGTGCAGTCAGCATACTGGAGGCAAGAACAGCTAAACGTTCAGTTTTGTGGGGATGCCATCAAAACTGTCAACAAGTTGTATGTCTGTAAGTGTTCATTTCATGCATTTGAAGTCACTTTAGTTGCTTTGGTTTTCATTGGCAAAGTTGTCATGTTCCTGTTGTTTCAAACACTCTTTTTTTTGTTTCCTATTGGGACATGAGGGCTGAGGAAAAGAGGGAGGAGAAATGCTCCAGGTAAAACATCGCTATTTAGGGCAGGATTCTATGGAGGGCATCAGGGAGACAAGAGGTTGGAATTTCTCTTTTCTTTTTTTTATTTAAGTGCAGACAGCTCTCATTTACCCTCCAGTCTTCTGTCGACTGAGACAGTCATCACACATCCATGTCTCAGGTTTTGGAGGACATATGGTAATGAGTTTAGACTGACTGACTGATGTGACTTAAACTGTTGGGTATTTGAAAGGGGTGGCGGCAGTACAACGTGGACAGGGGGGCCGGTTTATAACAGAATTTGCCAGCAGCCATAGTAAGAAGCGACCAGGACGTTGGTCTCAGGAGCACATCTGAGGCTCGGTCTGTCATTGAGGTAATTACGTCCATGGATATGGTATCTGTAGGAAAGTCTGATCCCAGACCTGTGGCTCTAATGATAGTCTCATGTTACTAAAATGTCCTTGACGCCCCCACACACCTACCTGGCACACACACACCCACAATTAGGATATACTTATAGAGAAAGAATATGTATTATTATACTAATTTCATTTATATTAAACCGAAACGCTTCAGAATGATTTACCAGAGTATACACAGCAGAGAAACTGACTTGAGTATCAAACTTGAACAAAAGTCACACTTAATTTGCAAAAACAAGGACATGATGCTCGACTTGAATAGACTCGTTCTGCACAGACTTTAGACTTTTCTTAGACTTACCTTCAAAAACCTAAATCCTGATGTTGACAACATATTTTCCTCCTTTAAAGCCTCATGTCTTGATTTTTACTTACCACGTAAAGACACAAAACTTGACTTAGACTCAACCGTTACAGGCTCAAGACTTAATATAGGATTCCTATTGTTCTATTTTTAGTCTGAACTTTTAGTAGGATCAGAAAAATCAACCATAGCATACACTAAAGTTGGGCTTTCCCCTTGAAAAGCTGGAGACATTTTTTTAAGGGTGATTGTCAGATCCAATATGGCAGCTCCTCACATCAACAACAGTAAACAGTGATGAAGTGTATATAGTTTTAATATGACACAGTTGTAGGAGTGCATCTAAAATCAATAAAGAGGATGCAACTCTTAACCAAATAAATTAAAAGTGGTGTTTGCATGTCGTAAGTACAGCTTTAAAGTAAGTTTGTAAGAGGTATTACAAACAGCTTTAGTGGCCATCACCATACTGTAATCCTAACCTTTTGTTTTTTATGTTTTTATTTTAGAGTCCTGACCTCTTTGACTGTGTCAACTGTAATGACGTTCACTCAGGTTTCCTCCATCCCCAGCTCCTAGTTTTGATTTTCCCGAGGCGGATGGAAGGCAACATATGAACAAATTAACTCATCAGATGTAAAATTGAGCAAAAACGTAAGCCCTAGACAACAAGTCTGACAGTGATGTGTGCTGTAAAAGTTTTATTTTACTGTGACCTAATAATGTTTTAGAACAATCTGTTATAGCTAAATGTTGCTTTACAATAATTATCAATTGGATTTCTCTTAAACTGAACCCTACACAAAAGGTATTACATGGTCATTCATGTAGAAAATAAACCAAATGTGCATCCAGCATTATTTCCTCGCTATTTATCCAGCATCATTAAAAAAAACTGTGTTTTATTCTCTCACAACCTTGTGTTTTGCAACATATTATCTGTGTTATCTGTTCCTCCAAAACAGCACTTCCTGTTTGATTGATTCAGATAATTAGACATCCGAACAGTATATACTAATGGATTAAATATTTCATCTTTCTGACAGAATCTCAAAGTTTATTAATATTTTTTAGTTAATAGTTTTTTGATCTTTTTTTGAAAATTGTAGTTTTTCAAACCTAATCATTAGGGATTCGGACTTGCCCCTCCGAGACCTGAGGCTAGACTTTGACTTGGAAAAACAAAGACTTTAGATAGCATATTGACGGTATTTGTTCTAAAGGTTTACTTTATTTTAAAGAACCCTGCATTGTGCTCACATACCCTCCATGCAATCGTAGCTTGCTAACTAGCCCCCTTAAATCTTTAGAGACCTGACAGAACTTTGTATGACCCCTCAGTTTTAAATATGTCATATACAATTTGCCACACACAGCCGGGCTGACGTTCACTGCCAGAAGAGACGGATGTCTCAGTCGAAACGCCGTCCACTTTGTTACCCCTCTGAAGTCAAGGGCATGCTTTGAACTGAAACAGGTTGATTTTTTTTTTTTTTGCCTTACCGTTAACCTTTTTTTTTCATTTAATTCTCTGCCACACTCTACATCATTTATGGTCTCATTCTCATGCTAATGATGCAGATTTCACAGGGTGTCAGAAGCTCTGGAGAATTACGGCTCTACACTGAGGATTTGCTTACCAGCCTGGTCAAATTAACTGTATATTTATCCACATAGATTTTTACAGTTGTTGCACACATACATATATCACAAGAGACAGAGACATGTCTAGATGTAGAAGAAGATGAGAATGGCACTGCTGACATCGTGAATCTCTGCCTGAGGATTGAAGGTGAAATGACACATGATAAAATGAGTGGCACTAGTTGAAGGCAGCACCATTCATGTGTTCTTGTCATGTCCAACACATTTTCCCGTTACAACCATCCTTGCATTTCTGTGAATGACTCTCTACCCAGATGCTGTGATCCCTGAACCCTACCCCTCTGCTGTGCTGAGTCTCCTCTCCCCCACCTTTGCAGCTCCTCCAGTGTCTACCCGCTTCACAGCCTGGATGACATCCTCAGTTATTACAAGAGAATGAATCAACGAATGGCCATCGTTTGCCCTGTATCCAGCGGATGTCTGTGACAGCTCTCAATGAACTCCTCCAGATATGTTTCCTCGTCTCTCGCTTTTTCCTTGCACTCTCCTTTTTTTAATCACCAATGGCAGACATTGGAATCCTGCTGTCAGCATAACCGAAGAATATTAGCAGGGCTGGCCCCACCTGGACCCGCCGCTCCCCAACCTGTCCCCTCCCTGTAATTATCCCTTAGCCCTTTTTCCCATTAACCTACTCCCTTTGATCCCCACACATGCTGATATTATGCAAAACTGCTGAATAGAGAGACCGAGAATGTGCAAAACAGCAAGCAGTTACCCATGGTTTCCGATTTCCTTACTTATTCTCGTCTTCTTTTGCTCTCTATCTCTTCCTAATTATCTGCCTCTTTGTCATGGATTAAATTAATTTCAAAGGAGTCTGTCAAGATAGAAAAGGGATGAAGACGAGAGGGACATTGTATGGGGGTAGGAAGGAGAAAATAAAAGTATTGGACATTTTTACAAGCCATCAAATATGAATGAATCTTGAAGAGCGGCATGCTAAATAACTATTTCCCTTTTTCACCCCATGCGCGTATCGAGTAAAAGCCCTTCATTAGGTCTGGGGCCTAAAAGCAAATATCGGGATCTGCACAATGCTGAAGGTCTAAAACTGACCTTTCTTTGGTTTTAATCATTGCAACTCTTGACAGCTTAATAAGTTGAAGGTGCTGGGTTGCAGCCTAACGTAATAAGGCCCACACCAAAGTCTTGGCCACCAATGATTGCTCCCATAAGTCTTAGCACATCTGGCCCCTTGTCCTTGGGTGAGATATTTTCCACAACTCTCCAGCACCATAGCCCTTCATTAGGAATATAGATGAAACAGTGCAGTCTCCGTGTGCAAAAACAGCTAAACGGTTGCACTGCTGCGCTATCGTCACTACAATCCTCCCAGTTGACAATGGCTGCACTACAGCTCCACTGCTTAACACCTCGCAGGGTTTAACATATTAAATACACAAATTTTGGAGGTGTCTACTGTGCAAAGTGTGCTGTGGGTCGGGAAATATGCCGTCGATTTTCGATGGTTTATTGCTTCTATGGATGGATTCTGTGCCATTGATGATGCAACGTAAGGTGCATAATTCTGCGAGCTGTAAAGATGGATTTTTTCACCCACCACTTTCTCAGCTTTCCTTGTCCACAGAGGGAGAAATTAATCCACCGCTATATGAGGACTATTGTAGTTGCATTAAAATGAGTGAGTAATCCCTGGTCATTTGCATTCTTAAAGAAATGTGTTGGCTCTTACCTCGGAGGTAACATTTATTTAGCCGGCATAATAGCTTGTGCTGGAATAAACCTTGAAAGCATAAATATAGGAATAAAATTCATTATAAATTTGCGGGAGTGTGTTGAGGTGTTTTTTTTTTTTTTTTGAGCATCATCTTCAAGGATCCTAACGTGTTTTTTATATATACTTTAAAACAACTGACAGCCATAAAATAATACAGTGTAAGTTGGGTGACCTTTATGTAAACCTGCCTAGCTGACCGTGTCATCTCAACCTGTACCCATCTTCCACTTTATTAGGTACTCCTGTTCAACTGCGTGTTTATATTGATTCACCCTGCCACGTGTACGCAACCGAATGCATTTAGTCACAAAGATGTGGTGAACATGGTTTAGTGGAGTTCACAACAAGTATTAGAATCGAGAAGAAAGGGGATTTAAATAATTTCAATGTCAAGAATCAAGAACTTTTGTTGTCATTTTATGTTACCATAATGAAATGTCTGATGAGAATGTAACATGTTTGACGGTGCCGGACAAATTGGTCCAAGTATTTCAACAACTATCGCACTAAATGGAATTTTCCTGTGCAATATTGTTTCAGGGCTGCACAGAGTAGTCTGAAAAGGAGAATAATATCCAGTGAGCGACAGAGAGGAAAAAAAGCCTTGTTAATGTCAGAGGAGAAGGGATGACTGGTTCAGGATGATAGAAAGGCAAGAATAGTTCACATAACCACTCATTTCAGCCAAAGTATGGAGAATATCATCTCTAAAAACACAACACTTCAAACATTAAAGCAGATGTTCTACAGCGAAGGAGGACCACACAAGATGTCAGCATATCTTTACTGCTAAAAGAAAATTACAATTTACCGAGACCAACCTTAAAGAATTTTGTGGCTTTAATGTCTTATGAGTTTTATTGTTGTTTGGCTACAAACTTCAGATGGTAGGGTCATAATTTGGTGTAGAGAACATGACAGCACAGGTTCTTCCTGCCTTCTATACTCTTGTCACACTTTTTTGCATCCCTTAGTACCAAACTGAGACTTGTTTAAATGCCACAGTCTGCTGGAGTATTGCTGCTGTCTGCGTCCATCTCTCTAATGATCACAGTGTACCCCTCCTCTGATGGCTGCTTTCAGCAAGGTAATGAATGATAAAGCGCAACTCATCTCAAACTGGTTTCTTGAACATGACAAGGAGTTTATTGTACTCCAGAGGCCTCACATTCCAGATCCAAATCCAACAGAGCACCTTCAGGACGTGCTCCAGTGGTATATTCACATCATGAGCCCTAACACTAACCCTGCAGCTCATAAATGTGAAGCAACTCCATGCTCCCAACATGTCAATATGAACCAAATGTTTTTAAGTCATTTTCTTATGCAGAGCATTGTCTTTCCTGCTCAACACCCACATTTTAACACACCAAAGTGCTCCCTTAAAAAGCTACAGGATGAGGTAAGCTGCTGTCATTAACTTCGTTGTTAAGAGGCTTTGCTGTTTCTTTTACTGGACAGGAACACCTGCAGCCTTCAGAGGCTGCATCCGGTCTCGCAGGCATTGCTCAAAGCTGATGCTTTTCCACCACGTTTAATTTACATCTGTATTGGTTTTCCCAGCATAGAAAAAGACCAGCCTTTTCCTCTGCTGAAAGCAGAAGGCAAGCTGGGGACTTCAGGTTTTTCCAAGAAAGGGACCTAAGTCTCTCTGTTGTATTGCTAAGTTTTGATCTCCTGCTCTCTGTTCGCAGAAAGGCTGATGAAGCAGTTTGATCCCCCTGAGTTTTCTGTCGGAGATATTTTAATGACCTGGCTTTTGTTTGGGGGTCAACTCGCCTCCTTGTGATCGCTGTGGAATCTATAGCAAGCCCACTGTTGATTAGGTCCCCTTAAAGGTGATGATAAAAGCCCTGGTGGGAGACACACTTCATTGAAAAGGGTGATGTGGAAAGGGGGAAAAGATGAAGAGGTGGTATCGAGACACCAAGAAGGCATTAAAGCCAAGCCCTTGCTCTTTTAAATCCACCCATAATAGGGACATTAGAAATTTATATGTAAATTGCCTATTAGATTTCTGTGCAAGGTATCTCTGTCCTCCTCTGTGACAGCAGCAGCCAAAGGGTTGTTCTCTTTGCACAAGTAAAAGACATAAGTCTGTTAAGTGTAATGGAACTATTGATTAATTTTCTAAAATGAATTGTTTGTGAGGAGATGGAGCACAAAAAATAACCCGACATGTTTAAAAAGACATAGAGAACATGTGTAATGGGTTAGGGTTTCAAAATCGTTAATCTAACACCGAGCAGCTCTTGACTTTAGCATAAACTACACATTCTATCTATCTATCTATCTATCTATCTATCTATCTATCTATCTATCTATCTATCTATCTATCTATCTATCTATCTATATATATATATATATATATATATATATATATATATAGATAGATAGATAGATAGATAGATAGATAGATAGATAGATAGATAGATAGATAGATGCCCTTGCGAAAATATTTATACTGGAGATATCGGCTCTGATATTGACTAATTAGCTGTCATTTATTTTTTTGAATTAATATCATACACAGCAATACAGCTATGCCAATCTAGTCACTTTTATGTTTGCAACGGGGCTTACGCTGAGCACGCACAGCTTCTACCAATGAGCAAACACAGAGCACCATGAAGCAAGCGCCGGACCGAGCCAAGTCTGCTATTTGGAAACAAATGAAAAAACTGCATCTGTGCATCTTTAATTTATACCCCTTGAAATCTTTTATCACATAACTGCCTCAAAGTCCAATAAAAAGGCACAACGACACACCTTACTGTGAATTTGAGTGGAAATAAAATATAGTTAAAAAAATGTCAGCTAAAAGTCTGAAAAGTGTTCATTTGTATTCAGATTCAGAACAGGACATAGATCTGGATTTGTCTGTCCTATACTCCAAAACGTGAACCAGGACAGTTGACCACTTCATGTAAACAATTCATCATCTCTGGGTGGCCTAAGGGTTCAATTGTCCCTGCTTACAATGCTGTTGTTGTGAGCATGACTAAGCCCACTGGGAACAATAAGTGACCATCAGAGCACTAACGATCAGTCGGTAGCCCGATGGTCCTCTTTTGCATGTGAACAACCAGTTTTGATTGTCACTGTTAAACTTGTTGATCCACTATGCGAATGTTGTGCTTATAAGGCTGAGTTTATCAGTAACTCTTCAGCCTCAAAAAGTCTCTAAGAGAAGAGACAAAACATTTCAACAAAGAAGAACCCGTCCAGAAGACCTACTCAATTTCTCTCTTTTTCGTGTTAACTAGAAATTAAACGTTAACATAAACTAGTCAAATGCCCTGGTTGAGGGAAAGCCTTGGATGTATGTTTGAGATCTTTGTCCTGCCGAAAGGTTAGCCTATAGCCCAGTGTTAAAACTTTTGCAGACTTTAGATGTTTTTTTTTCCAGGATTTCATTGTATTTACACCCAACCATCTTCCCATCAGCTTTGCCTAGCTTTGTGTTGCTGATGGTAAAAAAGCATCCCCCACAGCACAGTGCACTCACCCTTATGGTAGGTACGGATGATGTGTCCAGGATGATGTGCAATGTTTTCTGCCACACATATTGTTTTACATGTAAAAAAAAAAAATGTTAAAATTTTGTTTCACCAGAGCAGAGCATATTTTTTGTTAATGTTTATTATATTATTGATATGTTTGTGGTTGTGCCATCCTTCCTTGGGTGAAGGATCAAAGAGTGCTTTATGAGATGTGAAAAGCTTGGGATTTAGTTTTATTACCTAACAATGCATTAAATCTCTCTGTAATTTTATTCCTTGGCAATCTGGTGCTTTCCTTGGTCTTTTTGATGCTTTCACTACAAACGTTCTTTACCACATCTCTGAGGTCTTTGCAAAGCTGGAATATTTATGTATTTAGTAACACAAAGGTGGACTCTAGGTAATAATCACATGAATTCTTATAGTAAGTGGTTGCACTAGGTCGTATTTAAGTATGCCAGAGTAAAGGTGCCTGAATATGCAGATCTGCGTGCTGGTATTTAACTGAAAATCCAAAAATAAAATGAACGTACCTATTAAGGCAGTGTACATTGCATGCATTGTGTCACTATATTCTTTTGCCTTACATTTTAAATAATTTTACTACAACAATCAAATTTAGTAACTGAACTTTTTGTCTTTGGTCTGTACAACTGTTCTTTACTTTTTTACACTGTGGACTTAATTTAGAGCATGAAGTTAAAGGGCCAGCCAGGTCCCTGCCTTCAGGGTTTTTACATCAGCTCCAACAAAGAGCCGTGCAAACCACTGGGAAATGTTTCATTGGTCATGACACATTATGCAGCTGAGTGAGAGTCGCATTAAACTTTTCACTTACTCCATCACCGCTTTTATGTTAATGTCCTGTATGCTTGCTGACCAATCTGCAATCATGCTTCCACTGGAGACGTTAGAAACTCCGACTGTTTCCTCCAATTAGGGTAATTCCTTGGGTGTTTGAGATATGAAAATAAATGGTCCTCTGTTCCAGGAGTCCCGACATGTATATTTGTAGTTCATGCTGGCTCTGGAACTGTGACCCTCACAGTTGATGAGGAAAAAACAAGCACTTCATTGATTTACTTTCTTCTTTTATTAAACTAAACATAGTTTTAGCAGTGGAAATGATGTGAAAATTCGACTCCCTGAAATATTGGTTTGATGAGTGATGAGTGATAAGAATTGCTTTGACTGACATTTATTTCCTTTTCTAGTTCAAAAACCAATAAACATCTACCTAAACCTTTTTATCCTTACAATGGTCTGCTTTTGAATGTAACATTTTAGGATAAATTAAGGCTTTTTGTTGAAAGAATTTGGAATAATTAATCAAAAGTTTGGTTTTGCATATATTTGAAAGTTTGAAACAAAGACTTATACTTCAGATACGTTACAGTGTTGGCGCCCTCGGTAAAGAAGAATAACATTAATTTGTGTTATTTTACATTTAGTCCTGGGGGGAATATTACAATTTAAGAAGTCATATATTCACATTTATTTGTGCACTGTAAAAAGACAGCCAGCTGAACTCAAAATTGAAAGGCAATAAACTTCAGGAATATTTTAAGTTTAGGACTTCAAATTAGCTATTTAAGTTTTGAGTTTGACACACTTTTAATTTTATGTTTTTATAACTTTTTTAAATTTATATGAAAGTAGCAGTGACTAATGTACAAACTATGAATCTGCAAATTTGCCCTATTGTCCTTCAGTGGAGAAAGTTGTCATCTGCATCATAACCCAGCGCTGTTTATTGCATGGACATTAACAGTCTGACTTTTGAACCAGCAACCTTTTGCAGCAAATTACCTACTCTTTAATGACTAGACCACCATCTACCAGCTACAAATCAGACCTCTGGTAACTTAAGTTGTATAACTTTAAACTTAATAAATAAATGAGAGGCTGTATTGTCATTGTACAGAAAGTACAACAAAATTTAGTTTGGCAGCAATTTTAATTGTTAAAATTGAACAATAAAAGAACACGCAGCCTCAAACTCAAAAGCCGACTCCAAAAGTAGTTTTTCCTACATATCATAACAAAAGCATGAAAGCTAGCAGAACTTTCACTGGTTGAAATAACCTATTAACTTCACTTAATAACATTAACACCTCACTTAATAATGTTAACGATTACAACTCCCTTAGTTTTCCAAGCTGACTTAAATTAATGTCCCTATATGTTACATTTACTTTTTCAGGTATTCACAACTGAAAATAATTTTTCCCCCCAAATAAAGGATGTTGTTGTTTTTTACAGTCTACAATTATTGTAAAGCCCCCTCTTTGCAAAAACGGTCAAACATTTTTAAAAGATGTAGTGTTTCATAATGCCATGTGCTCTATTAAGGTTCTCGAGGCCTTTGGAATAAAAACAGTCCCACGGTATCCCTGATCCTCATACCTAAAACTGTGCATGAGGGTTTGTATTCTAAAACCTCAACCATCATCTGACCAAAACACACAGTTCCATTTAATGTCCAAGTTGTGCTTCCAAAAGCAGCCAGTTGGCATACAGATACCATTCAATGTTTGTTATGAAGTTCTTTAACAGTGATCATCCACACTTTTGAAGAGTGACTAAGAAAACTAGGCCCCTGTGTCACATCATATGTACTGCAAGGTGACAAGAAGTAAAGGATTAATAATTAGATGTTCCTAGCAAATTCAACCTATAAAACCAGACAGTTCAATAAAAAGGCTTTGGTTATGTTTAGTTTTCCCCTAATTGGTAGGGATACCAGAAATTCTAGAAAAACCTTTATTTCTTAATGATCTTTGATCCCATCCCATAAAATGTAGATTAAAGGTTAGATATTTCTTTTCCCAAAGCTCTCTGAAGTTATTTATTTAATGGTATTATAATGTTGTTCAAAATGTATGCTTGATATTCATTTTCAGAACAGTATTATCTGATCAGTGAATTATTTAGGCATAAAGAGGCATCTTAAGTCAAGGGATGACTGGGCGCTATGTCTGAAATTGAATATTAAGACACTTCAGCTTCCTGTTACAAGGATACAAGTTGTTACTTTTGATCAGTAAATCTAGTCTTGAGAATATCGTATTTCAACACCATCTGTTCTTCAAATAGATGTTAATAGAAAGCCTTGCATATAATCCTGTTGATGATCACCTGAGATTTATGGCATGTTGTAGATCATTGCTGGATTTTCCCTATTTATAGAAACATTACTGCTCATGTATTGCAGAATCTAATGCCTGACATTTCTATATATATATATATATATATATATATATATATATATATATATATATATATATATATATATATATATATATATATATATATGGTGTTGACAAAATATGTACAGAAAATGTAGGCAACGACAACGGCCATGGACAGTACAGAGTCTTATATCCACTGTGTTAATAATTTAGATTATTATTGGATGACGCATGTAGTAGTGGTGTAATGAGAGGTTCGTAGAAACAGATGGCACATTCAAAAGATGCTACATTTGGTCAGTTGATCTCAACTGCTTTTGATCATGCTCTCCCTTCACTTTGTCACATGTGAAAACACAGCATTTGTTATCAATCTTTTTTTTTCTTAGGGAAAAATGTTCACTAGGGTCAGCCAGGGGACATGGCGAGATCCAAAGTGTGAGAGAGGGAAGAAAAAAAGCAGACAAGTGGAAGAGAAGGAGATTAGGAGGAAAATAAATGTACCACAGACAAGAGAGCTTTATTAATAGGATTATGGGATCACAGATTTTGATATCTCATTGGCTCTAAAAGGGAGTGAACATGTTGAAGAATCCTTAAAAGCAAGGGAAAGGAGTACAAAACATGTTAACAATAATTTACCAAATTTGTATCTTTAGGGGGTAAAAACTGGTTGTCTTGATTTTTTTTTTGCAAATCGCAGGCAAGCTGTCTCTGGAATGCAACTGCCTCACGCTGTTACACAGTTTATTCAAAACATGCTTCTTTTGTGATTTTTATTATTTTGCGGTTGTGCAGGAGTTTACATCATAGGTTGGCAGCCCAAATTATTTTAATAACAGAAAATGCTGTCGCTTATACCGCTTCATAAAGTTATGTTTATTGATTCCTCATAGGGAGTGTCAAGCTGTGACGAATCACTAAAGTTAGACCGTAAAAGAGGCCACCACCTTTAATAGGGAGGGGAGGTGCAGGCTCATTACTAAATGTAGCAGTTAAAATCATTCAAACACTTTAGCAAGGCAAAGTAAATCATATACCTATCATTTTACCACTCATTTTATGATAGCTATAGTTCTCTCAAAGAAAAATTATATTGCTATTTTTAATGCCCTTTTTCCCTGGATCATTAAGCACAAACATAGGCTGAGTGTTAGAAAGATGTAAACCATTAGAGAAAGAGAGACCGTAAAACAAAGCAAAGCCAACCTTTTCTTTCCCCGTGTTTTTTACTTTTATTTACACAATTTTAGAGTCACTGTCAACACATTTATTGAGCTGTATTTTCAATCTGGGTGCAAAGAACAAATAAAAAAAAAACAACGAAAGATTTTCTCTGCAGGGCATAAATGAAACTGGCAAATCAATGTAAAATAAATGACAAGAGCAGGTGTTGCATAAACCGTTTCTGAAAACAAACGTGCAAGGTCAGAGGGAGAAAAACTTGGTCATAATCATGTCGGTGCCGTGTGTATCTCAGTGTTTCTTGTGGTGCCTTGTAAAATAATTCTACTCCTTGAACTTTTTGTCAAATTCAAATGCCAGTGCATAGGTACAGACACAACTTGTTGCTTAACTAAAGTGGAAGGAGCAGGGTGCACAGTTTTTAAAGAAGAAATTTGAAAAACGTGATGTTGACTTGAATTCAGACATCTTTACTATGATACTTCAACATAAAACCAGAAGACACCAATTACCTTCATAAGGCACCAAATTATTAAATACCAATGACAGCATCATTCAACCCCAGTATAAATGCTGATGTTCTTTGAAGGATGCAGATTAGTCTGAGGAACATTAATGAACAAACAGCATCATGAAGGCCAAAGGACACAGCAGACAGGTCAGGGATAAAGGCTTTGGAGATTTTTAAAGCAGAGTCAGATTAATGAACAACATCCCACGATTTGAACATCTCATGCAGCAAAGTGTGGTATGTCATGACTGCGAACTTACTAAGATACGGCCACCTATGCTGACCGACCGGAAAGAGCATCAATGAAAGAAACAACCAACAGAACCATGGAAACGCTGAAAGGAGCTGCAGGGATCCAGAGTTTAGGTGAACTCATCTTTTGACAGGATTATTTTTAGTAATGCACTTCAAAATTAACGCTTTTATGGAAGACTGGCAAGAAAAAAAGCTATTGTTGAATGAAATCCATTAGTTCTGTTCACATTTTGCCACAAGCCATGTGGGGTAAACCGTAAATATTTCAATGTAGGTTTTGGTCAGATGAGACCAAAGAGAATTTTTGCACTATAAAAATCTCTCAGACAAAATAGCACAGGACATCCCCTTAAGCACACCACCCCCAATGATGAAACACCATGATGGCAGTATCATGCTGCTGGCATGTTTTTCCTTCACTAGAACAGAGAGGCTGGTCGATAGAAAGATTGATGGTGCCAAATACAAGGCTGTTCTACAAGACATCTGTTGGAGGCTGTACAGATCTGAGATGAGGTGCAGGTTCACGTTGCATGAGAGCGACCTTTATCGGACAGCTAAAATTACAATGACGTGGTTTAGATCAAAGCGTATTCATGTGACTGGGTCTAAGTTTAGCAGAGATTCCTCAGCAAGATTTGAAAAATAATTTTCACAGATACCACACATGCTGTTCGACTGAACTGAGCTATTTTCCAAAGAAGAATAGGCAAAAAAAAACTTCTAGGTCTAAGATGCTGAAAGCTGTGGTACAACCTGGGGACTTTCGGGGGTTATTGCAGTAAAAAAATGGTTCTATTGTACAGAGCATTGACACAGGAGGGGCTCAATACAAATGGACACTACACTGTTGTGATTTGTATGGTACATAAAAGAAAAAAAAAGGAAAACCATGATAAATTATGAAAACATCCAAGGGGTGTGAATACTTTTTCAAGGCACTATAGGTTTGGCAGTGTCTTTACTGCAGTCAATGTTTTGTCCTCCTTTTGCTTTTGAACTTGTGGATGTCGGGTATCCATTTCGGTTCGCCCTCTAATGTAAAAGATCAGCCATCCGAATAAACCACCACATCGTGTTGCCACTAATTTTCCTTAGGTTCCTAAAAACCAAGCCTTTATGTCTTTTCTTGTACGAATTTAGTTACAGTTGTCTGCTGTGCTATCTCATTGTCGTATTAGGTTTCCCACGGCGGGGCTGATAGTTTTACAGCAGCTTTCTTGCCGTCTCTCGTCTGACTTGGAATACTTCCAAAAACTCTTAACATGGCAAAGATTAAGTCTTAAGATCTGAGACTCCTGTTAGAATGGATTGCATTCTAAATTACATCAGCACAAACTCTAGAGAGATCTTTCTACAGCATTTTACTGTGTTAAATTTGGATTCTTACAGGCTATTTAGATGATAAACATTGAAAATCAGAAATCGTTTAGTGCACATCTTTTTTTTTTTTAGTGGATGGAGGGGGGTTGTGGAAAAAGGTTGGGATTTGGAATGCCTCGATTTGATGAGCTTTGACAGTAACGCAGCCGCATTGGCAAATAAGGCAGATTTCTGTGACACCCCTTCCATGGGGCTATGGTTATAGTTATGCTTCTGCTTCGATCATTAGAGGAGACTTCTAAGAGAGACAAGTGCGAGTGAGTAATGGCAAGCTTGCATAAACATGTCAGGGAGCAGAAAAGTTCTCATGTCAGCGAGGTATTTTACTCGCAGCGACTGGCATACTTTTAGCTGTTTAACTAGCATAATCTCCGATGCTAGAATCTCCCCCGTTCTTCCACTTTACAGTGTTGGCTTCTAACGCAATAAGAATGTGACAATCGCATTTTGAATCCCTTTCGCATTTGCTTTCTCCCGCAGCCAGCTTGATAGCCAGCCATGTTTGTTTTTTTCCTTCCTCTTCCTCTATGCGTGTTTCTCTGCAGGCACGGCTTTGGAAGTAGTGATGAATGAGTGGAAGTTGACTCATTATTAAAGGTGGGAGATGATTAATAAGGACCATGTGTGTTTTCCTCTATAGTGTAAATAAAATATATCATTCACGTAATGCAGGGCTGAGCTCGTGGAGTGATTTATGGCGTGTTAAAATGCAAAAAGAGCCAAAGGCTGAAGCCCTCTCAGACATGCTGCCATGACAGTGGCCTACCCCCGCTGCTTTAACATGACTTAGAGATCTCACACCGCTCTCGCTATCGCTCTCTGTTTCCTTATCTCAATTTGCAACCAGACTGGATTTATTTGTCTCAGACTTTCAACAGAGTTCCTGAGACTGTTCCGAGGTCATTGAGAACGAATACAAATGAGACCTCCAGGAACCTTGTGCTTCAGAGTCTGGATAAATTACATTTGGGTGTTTGTCACTGATAAAATAGGCAAGCTGAAACCTCAAGAACCAAATGTTTTGTTTTGTTTAAATTATTGATTGTCAAGAGAGGGCCACCGTTAGAGGAACTTTACTTTATGCACATGAATAAAACACAGAACCCAAATCATCAAATGTTGTTTTCTTTTCCCAGGAATCCTTGGCTTTAGAGGGGAGCCACTCTTAAACCTTGGTGTCCAGACGAAGATGCATTGGTGGTGCCAGTCTGTTTGGCAGACGGCCACCACTCCACACCCAAGCTATCGATCCGCTCAGGACCTCCCCATATTTGTCAACTTCAAATCCTGATGGAATGTCTCTGTTTAAATGTTTGAAGTTAAACTTCCAACAAGACACATCTTCTATGGATTATCTCATCATCAATCTCTGTGTCTGTAGAGTTTTTTTTTAGGGAAGAATTTGCTTTCATCTCCTTTATTTGACCTTTAAAATCATATGTTGTGCCATGAATCTATTTTACAATTTAAATAATTCACCTAGTATGCTACCTACAGCGCTTCACAAAAAGTATTGATACCTCTTGAAACTTTTTTTTTCAAAATTCAGTCACTTTAAACACAAGCCACATTTTTTTATTTTATATGATATTATAACCCAAATTAGTACAAAACTGTCAAGGACAATAATCCCTGATTTTAAAAGGTATACAAAAAAAAAAATTACACATCACTTTTATTCTGCCCCACTCACTTTTAAACGCCTAAATAAAAAACCAATGCAACCAGTTTCCTTCACAAGACGCCTGATTAGTAAATGGATACTACCTGTCCGTGCTTTATGACAACATAACACAACAGACAAGTCAGGAAAACGTTTTGGAGAAGTTTAAAGCAGAGGTGTGTTAGAAAGCAGTATTGCAAGTTTTAACAATCTCATATAGCACCACTTCCCAAAGTGGGGGTCGGGACCACCTGGGGGGTTGCGGGGTGGTATGATTTGATGCTGATGTGCTAAAAAGATCCAGCATTTCCTTATTTGTGAAACCGATACCAAAGTATAACTTTACAAGATGTTCAACGCTCCTCATTTTACCATGGGGGAGGGCTGCACTTTTTAAGAGTTCTTATAAAAATACTACTTTAGTCTATTATGACTTTATCCTCATAATTCCCACCCATCTAAAGGGGGTCACCAGTCTCTGGCACTGTTATTTTGGGGGTAGTAGGCTGAAAAGTTTGGGAAGCCCTGTCATAGAGCACTGTTCAGTCCATCTTCAGAAAACCAACTATGGGAAAATTGCAATTCTACAAAGATATGGCCTTCCACCTAGACTGAAAGGCAGCCAAGAGGCCCCGCAGTTACTCTGGAGGTGCTGCGGAGAGCCGCAGCTCAGGTACATGAATCCATCTACAGGACAAGCATGAGTCATGCATTCAACAAATCGGCTCTTCATGGAGGGGAAAAGGTGGTCTGGTCAGATGAGACTATATCTGGACTTTTGAACCTACAAAAAGTCCAGATGTGGACAGACTAAACCTGTAAAATGAATCCTGAATGCACCATCACAACCTGGTGGTGGCAGCATCCTGCTCTGGTCATGACTTTATTTAACATAGACAGGGAATGTGGCCACTGTTGATAGGATGATAAATTAAGCTAAATACAGTCAACGTTTTAAAAGAAAATTCACAAATGTGCACTGTACATTATGCGTACTGAGTGGTGTTCACAAAATTTATAGTTCAAGGGGTGTGTTACATTTTTTTAAGTTGCTGTACAGCCGATCTCTAGAGAATGAAGTAAACAAAAAGCTTATTCATGGATTATTTTTCTTCTTGAATCATGTCAGGGATTGTATGCAGTTGATCTAAGAACTCTGCTTTCACTTACAATTTTGGTATTTCTGGTTTATACTGTTTTCCTTGCTTTCAGGCATTGGCATGGTACTCTTCTTTAACTTTATTACTAAGTGGTATCAGCGGTTAACCTGTGCTAGAACAGAAAAGCAGACATCATATACAAGTTTTACAGCTGTGAATAATGATCCCTCAAAGAAAAAAAGGAGCTCGCACGGATGCATGAGCGTTTCCCTGGCACCTTCGAAATGATGTCCTATTTGAAGATAACTCTACCCCATTCTTGTTTCCTCTGCCATTTCTTAATTTATAGTTAAAAATAAAACAAGTCTAATTAGGTCAAAAAAATTAGAGAAATGAAAGAGGCATGTTTTTCTAGTTCTGTATTATTTGAATTAACTGCAGCCTCTGTTACATTAAATCGTTCCATAAACATGTGAGTTTCTGCATGTGTGAGGCGAGTCTCCCAAAACAGACCATGGCCAAGACAATGTGTGTTTTTGACATAAAACAAATAACAATGGAACCTTGAGTAGCTCCATGATTCAGTATCCTGCCCATTCCCCATAGTTCCTGACCTGAGGGAAGGATCTGTCTTTCTTTTGGCAGCCTCCACAACCACCCCCCTCCTCACTGCAGTTATCATCGCTTCATCTGAAATAGGAAAATAGGGGCACTCGCTGCGGCTGTTTTTGGGTTAGAGCTATTTCTCTAAATTTCTTTTTTCAAGTCAAGCCCTTCCAGGCCTGCTGATGGCAGCTGTGTTTTCTGCTGTTCACTGGGGGCATGCCCTGGTTTCATGTGTGCTGTTGTGGTGGTGGAGGTGAAGAGGAGAGAGCGTGCGGCAGGGGGGGGGGGAGAAAGATGGAGGAGGAGAATAGACCCACTCCCGTTGTGCCACTCTGCCCCAGCCTCAGCCAGGGTGACACACTTACCAGCCAACATTCTGCCACCTTGCACTGACACGGCAGGAAAAGCCGCGCTCCTGCTTTGAATGGGGGCACCGGGTGCAGAGCCTGGGATCTGTTGGAGGAGACTCCTAAATCAGGCTGCAATGGGAGATGGATGGTAATGTGCTGTCTCAGTGCCTTAAACTACAGTTAGACCCATGGATTCTTGCTGAGAGAGGCTACAAAGCGCCGGCTCCCTCATATGCTTTGTTTACACAGCCAGTGGAGTGGGACTACTTTACCTGGACCCTCTGAGTTCACTCACACAAATCCCCCCAATATGTTCAAGTGAACATAAGGAGCTTAGCCCAGAGAAGGCAATTCAGTCTGCTCTTCCAGCCGTTTTCTGGAAGTGACAAATTAGAGATGTTAAACAGCCTGGTTTGGGTATTACAACTAAAGAAGCATTTTGGTGAGGGTTATGTACAAAGCATTATTACTATGTTCAGTGACGCTTTAAGCTTAGGCTTAAGTTCAAGCATTAACTACATTTTATATACTCAAGAGGAGCTGATAGCATAGAAAAACATCCTGTACATGGGTTGCAAGCCATTAAACCCACATGTAACATAATTTCTAGACATCTAGGCACATACATTATAAGACATTCTATATTTATTTGTCATTATCATATAATATTGACAAACTTAAACAGCTTTGCAGTCGTCTACATCATATACTTGCTCTTAGCCCAAAGTCACTTCTCTTATTTGTGCGAGTGGTTCTTAAAACTTTTTATAAAAGGCACTATCTCAGTAATTTCAGAGGTTTTTAAGACCCATCACAAGTATAGACATTCAAAACACTGCCGCAAAACTGGAGTTGGACTTTTTTCAGTGTGAGGTGCTTTCAGTTTGCGGCGTTATATCATCAAAAACTAAATAAAGAAACAAACATCAAATGACACTGCATGAGGTTGAATAATTTAAGTAGGTATCCACAATCCTTAAAACCTAAGATTCAGTTCATTTTATTGGGATTTCATGTGCCAACCCACAGTAGTGCCTAAATCTGCTAAATGGAGGAAAGGCTGATGTAGTTAGAGAAAGTGCTGGAGTGACCAGAGGGAGCTTTCTTCTTACTATATACTTTTACTCTTTGTTATTTCCGTTACTTTAGAAAGAACAGATTAAGAGAAAGGTATAATATTTGGTATAAAGATGAGAAACTACACCAATATATAAATATACATACAATATAAATACCAGTGAATAATCTTATAGATAACTTCATTAACCACTGATAATCAATACGTTAGAATGTTTTTGCATCAATAGGAATGAAAAGTGCATCATCATATTAAGCTATAATTACTCTAATTCCCCTTAATAAAATCCAGTACAACTTCTTGCATTCAAGTGCCAGCTATTTAAACAAAATAAGCAAAGGCTTGGGTTTGAGACAGGACAAGAACATATTTTAAAAACTCAATGGGTGCACAACTGCCCTTTATGAACATGTGATTTCAGTGTTTGAAAATGTGCAGAAACATGTATTGTTTATATTGCAGCTAGCTGTGTGAATATCATTTGAGTATATAAGTTGGCAAATTCTACTTGTTCTTCAACTTGGAACTGGAAAATAGGCTTCTTGTTATGTTATTCCCAGATCCAAGCTCTGGCTTCAGAGGTAAATGGGACATAGTATAAGTACACAGCAGCACTCGCCTCTGGTTTACTTCTTTTTCCAAGATGTTTTTCATGAAGTAAAGATGAAAAAGCTTGAATAACTCTTTTGAGCTGTTGATGCTTATTGGCTCTACATCACAGTTAGTTTGTTCCTATTTATCTTTTAAATAATTACAAAACTTCTTCTGATTACCCCTGAAGACAGCATGTGCGCCTTCAGTGGTACTTGTAGTACAGTTTGAGGACTATGTATTTATGTGATTTAGAGCCTAAATCACATAGAAGCACAGTAAGAGCCATGCTTAAGCTAATATACAGCATTTCCATGTAGTGGGTGTAACTGACACCAATCCCAGTGGGGCAATTACAAGAAATTAATTACCAGCCATTCCTGTATTAATGGTTTATTCCAAAATAAAGCAAGCTAATTTATTCATTTTGACACAGAAAATTGATTCAACAAGGATTATAAAAAGCTATTTGCTAAACAAAATGGAAGGAAGGAAGGGAAAATGAAGTAGGGGTTAAAAAAAGAAAACATGGTAAATCCTCCAAAAAGCTGTAATTAGCAGATGATAATGTCGGCGCTAGCAGTGTGCCTCCCCAACACTGACTGTTAAGTATTTGACTGGGATTTAACAAGCGGTTTTACTGTGTCCTTAGGTTTCCCTTCCTGTTTGGGCCGTGCCGAAAACCAGCCACTGCCAGAAAAGGAGAGAAATCTCTCCGGACAGAAGGGATGATAAGGAGGAGGGTGATGTCCTGTGGGGTTGGACCTTAAGGGTGAGAAGAGAAAATGGGTGCGTTGTTAGGGAGTATGAGTAGGAGTGGGAGAGACATGATGTGACAATACAGCCTGAGTTAGGGAGTAAAGTGGGGTGTTGGGAGGGAAAGTGAAAGAGAGAGAGAGAGAAAAAAGCCCTCTGACAGCCTGAGAAACCTTGAGGTGCCATCTGGCGTGTGGGGGCCAAAGGACAGGGCTCGGCGACCTTTGACCCATATCCTCCTTTTAACAAACATCCCGGTGCTACAGATTTATGGGCTGCTTAGGAGCAATAACTGTCTGAGGCATGTGGAGGAAGCAAGCTGCGTTCCTCTGTCTTTCAGGTGACTAGACACCAGAAATGATTCCAAACGCTGAGACGTTGTGTCTCACTTGTGAGTTTAACCCGAGAGCGTGTCAGACAACACGGGGTGCAGAGAGGAAGAGTGAACGACATGCTCAGGTGGGACTTTTCTCCTTCTGAAGCTATTAACTTTTCCCAGGATGCTAGAATATTTTTGGAAATAATTTCCATCATTATTTCAGGACAAGTGTACAGTTGCATCTAGCTTAGCTTCTACTTGCCTTGTCTCTTTTAATATTAATAGTGTGTTTCTGCAGAGGGGTTGATAGAGAAGCTATTATTGCTATTCTTGAAATATAAATACATGTAAAATGACTTAATTTACCAGTCAAACAGTTGTGCAAAATAGCCGAACTTTAGACTATCTACATGGACGTCATATCAGAACTGCAAATTTTTTATTTTGGATTTTTTCTGGACTAGGCCTTTCTAACTAAGGTGCTTTGATCTGAACCATTCCACGGTATTTTACGCTGTAGCTTTAGGGTTGTTAACCTCCAGGAAGGTGAACCTCCATCCCAGTTCTTACTGCCTCTGACAGCGTTTCTTCCAGGATATCTCTGTCTTTAGCTCCATCCATCTTTCTATCAATTCTGAATGAAAATATCCCCCACATCAAGAAGCTGCCACAGTCATGTGCCTCTAAAACAATCACAGGCTTTCACAGAACCACTGTATTCATGGTGAGATTAAATTACACAGAGGTGGACTCAATTAGTTAACTGAAGGCAACTGGTTGCATCGGCTTTATTTTAGGGGTACCAGATTAAAAGGGGCTGAATGCATATGTCTTGACACTTTTGTCCCCTAATTTTGGTTGACACATAAAACTGCCCTAAAATATAGAAGTTTGTGATTTTTATATGACAGAATGCAGTAAAAAAAAAAAAAAAAAAAAAACATTTCATGAGCATGAAACATCAGGGACGATTTAGTAAGACAGTTCCGGTTACAAAAAAAAAAAAAAAAAAAATTCACAAATTGCACTTACATCTAAGCATATGCACACAAGTATATACAACAAGAAATATTCATAAACACCCTTTCATTCAGAGAGCTAATAAATGCTTGAAAACAAGTTAAAAAAGAGAAATACTTCACTCATTGAGCCAGCTGTCCTTTACCATTCCATCTGATGGCAATGTTAACTAAGTCTTTAGCTTTATTTCCATTCATTTCAACACTCTCTCACACTTTCTCCTCTTCTTTAGCCTTGTTTTTGAATTTTAAGAGGGGGTGGGCAAGTCTTTACATGGGCTCGGATCTGAATAGACTTTTGTCTCACTCATTTTTTTTGTCCTGACTGTGTGTCAGTTGTTGGAGGCTCTCTGATGCAGGCCAGACTGATTGGTGAGTTAGTATTCAGAGCAACTATGTCACTGTCCAGCAAACAAGTCTACCATGGGGGCTGGTACAGAAAAGATTTCTTTCAGCTTGTAGGTTTAAAGTAATCAACTGGTGGTGAAAGAGTAAAGGGGGGTATACCTAATCTTTTTGTCCCTAACTTCCAAATTAAAAGTTACAGTGTCACCCATACAGTCCCCACTGGAACGTTTATTGACAAAATGTTCAAACTAGCAGCAGCTTGCAAGAAACAAATCAAAAAACAACAATTTGAACAGCAGGGAAAGTGTTTCTTTTTTTTTTTCAAATTAAATACTAAATACCGCTTGTAATGACGAGTGCAGTCTGGAAATTGTCAAACACCAAGTTCTGGCAGCGTTGATGAGGAACCTTGGGCCACCCCTCATATACAAAGGCATCCATTCATTCATTAATATTCTTGGGTTTGCAAGCTGCAGCTGCTTTTTTTAATCCCCCCAAAAATTTTTTAATTCAGTCCAAGTCAGGCAACTATGATAGCCTCGCTGGTATCTTCCAGGACTTAAACATAAAACCAAAACTTGGTGGACTTTGAGGTTTATCCCTATCACACACTGTATGTTTCCAGTGCCAGAGTATGATGGAGCCGCCGCCATGCTTCACAGTAGGCATGGTGTTCTTTTCAACATATGTGTCCTTCTTGAAGGTGCCATGACATCACTGTACAAACCATTTCATGTAGCTGATATTGCTGCATATGTTAATTCTCCAAATAATTTAATTTAAAAAATAATGTCATGTTGTTATTTTGTTGGTCCAAATGTTCCTCCTCAGTAAAACAGTTGGGTAATGATATGCAGCTCTACCTAGTTGACTTCACTCTGATTGGCTACAACCATTTTTGGAAAACCGGTCAAATGCAATCACCCCACACCACTGTCTCCTTCCATCCACACCTCCTTTCTCGGCACAACACTCCATTACAAAGCCATTATGGTTGAAGTGTTTGTATTGCAGGATGTCGGACAGGCGAGGCCAAGCTGACCAAAGCCTTTAACCTGGCGGTGCGATTCAACAAAGTAAGACTGAAGTACAAAGCGAATAGACCACGCTGCGAGCTTCCCACAATAGTCCCAGCTTCATATTCCCACAACACAGGAATATGCAGCTGGGATCCAGTTCTTCACCGTAAAAGAGAGTTTGCGGTGACAGTGGAGAGCGAACTCTCACTGCGGCAGAGAGCTGGCTCTCCCGGGCAGCGACAGGAAAATCATGCAGTTGACAAAGTAGTTTGCCTGGTCAGTTGGTCAACTGGATTTTTCACACCTTCTCTATATTTGACATAATTTAGAAATTAAATGAACATACCGTGAATCACAGCATTGTGGTCGCCACCTTCTATGTTGGTACAGATGTTTTTTATTTTTTTGTTTGTTTTGTCTTTCTGTTTGAAAACCACAACTTGAATTCCCCCACAGGAAACCGTCTTCAGTAAAGTCCCTATAAATTAATTTCAGCCACTCTTCTGTGATCCTCTCGTCCTTTTGGAGTGAGCGGAACCTTCATGCATTTTTTACCACCCTTGGACATATCAGCTCCTCTTTTTAATAACCACTGTGAAGTTAGTTTGAGGTTGATTATGGGATATTTGCGCTCCGCGGCTTCTGTGGTGACAACGTCCTGTTTGAGCCGATACAGGGAGGTTGATGTGGGGCTAATCGTTACTCCGTCTTCCTCCTCTCAACTTAGACTGCGACTCGACTTGGGGAGGAGGTTAGGGGGGAAGGGGAGGTTAAAGGCTGTTTGTTGGTTGCTGTGCCCCGATTGGAGAATATGAATTACGTAGAAAGAAATCCTACGTAAAAATAAAACCAGTTTTTTTTAGCAAATTACCAAAGCCATTCCTTTGGTATTCACTTTACACAATAACACGGCCTCATCAGTGGACAACAGACCATATTATGCCCCCAAAACATCAGAAAAAATTAATTTGTTGTCATGGCCCCTTTACCATACAAACTCCGCTCAGAAAGAGGGGCACCATCCTCCAGTTGCAGGGCACCATCATTTTTACAATTAATGCCAGAAGTTCACACCGGATGTTTTGGACATTATGATATGTGGAGACAGAGAGAAAGATAAAAAAATCTAAATCTAAGGTCAGTAGAATGTAATACCTAAACCTAACGTAACACCTGTGGTTTATCCCCTACCCTAATTATCCCTAATACATATTCATTAACTTCCTGTTGGAACCGACTTCTCGCAATTTTTGTGAATTACTTGTTCCTTCTTCTTTTTTTCTTTTGTTGTAGTAGATCAGGTATATCAAAACAATACATATTTTTGGAGTAACTTTTGGCAATTTTGTTAGTCTTCCAGTGTGTCCTCTCAGCATTGATTACAAAAATGGCGGTGCCCTGTGACTGTACTCTAGTTCAGAAAGGGTCTCAGCGTAAGGCTACAGTGCTAACAACTGTTATGTAATCAGCAGTGATGTC
The DNA here is from genome assembly GCF_011125445.2 of Fundulus heteroclitus. Taxonomy (NCBI): domain Eukaryota; kingdom Metazoa; phylum Chordata; class Actinopteri; order Cyprinodontiformes; family Fundulidae; genus Fundulus; species Fundulus heteroclitus. The sequence goes on from NC_046372.1 coordinate 30,082,916, forward strand.
TCCTCAGAACCTTTTGGACAATTCTCTCTGCTTGGCCATTTTTTAGATATGGAATGTAATGTTCCCAACAACAGCCAAACTATTAAAAGTTGTCTATCTCAAATACACCTAGGGCAGCTATAAAAGCCTTTGACTGGGCTCATCAGATGTTGCTGAGACCATTGGTTTGCAAATGTGCTCTACGGAAGGCATTTGTTCAGAGGATTGTATCATTTTGAGACTGCATTGAAAGTTCTGTTGAAAGGGAATAAAATATTTTAATAATGAGTTATTTAACTATTTAAACTATTCTTAAGTGAGATATTTGATGCAAACACCTGAACGTTTTTTTATTTAATATTGGTAATGAACCTAATATGCAGAGATTTGAATAGTCTAAAATACAATTGTACAAAGCCTTAGAGCCGTTTTGAGGACTAACATATTACGCTTTTTGAACAATGCCTGCAACAAAATGACTTAGATGCCAAAGATTTCCCTAGACAAGCCAAGTATCTGTCATAAATGCCACTCTACTTCACCCATTCTCTGCTTTCTCTTCATGCAGCATGTTGACATCATGGATGCTAATTCTGCATGGCGCTGGTGACCTCTCATAGAAGGCGGCCCAGAATTCCAGAAATTTACTCCTTTCGGGAAGCGGCAGGATCAGTAATGCTAACTATGTGTAGCATTCCTGGGAAGATTGTACCACAGCCGGAATGCCCTCATATTAATGCTCTCTATTTCAGCGGTATGTCTCAATCGAGGGCTGCAACAACCCAATGCCCGCATTGTTTCCAGACCTCTTTTGTGAGGGAGTCAGGGGGGGAAAAAAATCATTTAGTTTCTACAAGCATGAAAAGATTTTATTGAAGCGCAGAGTGAAAGTGTACCACTGTTGTGGTCGTGGAGCAAGGGCAAAATGTTCGCTGCCTGCAAAAAAAATGCCCTCACTCAGCGGTGCCATTCCAAAACCAAACCCGTTCTCTTTCACTGAGGTCGGGCAGCGTCATAGCAACAGAGGGAGAGATGCATAAAAGATGACTTCAGAGGCAACACTTTGACATGCACTTCCACAACCAGACACACGATGGGCTGCTTTCAACCAAACTCAGGTCAACTGAGACTGTTCTGTCCAAGCACTAGATGTTATGCCACTCTTTGTTTATGAAAAACACATTTGAACGTAATTAAATTATTGTATTTAAAACACATTACTTTTTGGGATGCAAAGAGAGAAAAAAAGGACTTGGTGCTTCCTCACTAACCCCTTCAGCCCTTTCTCCATATTTCTCCAAATTCTTAAACATTTAGTTAAATAATTTCCTCCATGGTCAAAGTTGTGTCAATTAAAAGAAAAGAGGAAGTAGTTCTAGTCGTTTACAAAGAACAAAACACATTTTTGTTACCAAAACCTTGGGAACTAAATTCACATTCCCAACTTGAACTTGGTCGTATTTATTCATCATATTCTTTTATGAAATTAAATAAAAAAATATGTCATTGTGATGGATTAGCACCCTGACCACTGCTTATCTTTTTGGTTTGTTTTAATTTTCTCAAAAAGCTGCTCTCCTTAACATGATTTACTGTTTCTGTTGTCAGAAACCAAAATGCAATTGTATTTTTTCAGAAAAGCAGTCCATTAAGTGTAGGTTTTGAACCTGTGCCACTGTCATAGAGAAATGTTAGAAGAGACAGATTTCTGTTTATTCCACTGCTAATCCAGAAGCAGGCTCTCACGCAATAACTTCAAAAGTGGGGTGCCAAAACAAACTGAATAACCTATGAGTTTTGATGGTCAGGGTAGGAGCATTAAATTTGTTTTATTAATGCTGTTCGTTTCATTAATCGTTTGGTTTTATTTGAATGTGTACAGGCTTTCGACAGTGTAACATAAAACCGTATACATGATAAATTAGGAGTGGGTGGAAAAATAAATGTATTTATTCCCACTCCTTCATGCATCAACATCAGCATGCCTTACTATTCTTATCTAAATAGTACAAAGATTAAATATTAGTGAACTACATTTTACATAAAATATTTAGATGTTTGTCTTTCTTATAAATTTTAGTGGTCTTGACATTTAAATAAATATACTCTTGTGTACGGTACTTAACTAAAATAATAAAATAACTATAGCAGCAATATCAACAACCATACCTTGTTTTCTTATTAATTACCTTATTTATTTATTAAACAAATGTTCTACCTATACAATTAGTAGCAAGAGAATAGCAAATATTACTCATTGTATCCCATAATGACCATAATTCTTGTATAAGGATTATAACTGTTTTGTGTTTGGACATTGCTTTAGTTCAGAAAGTTTAAAACTCTTTCTGGTGGAACAGAGAGACATGTTTGTGTCAGTGAAGAGATATTTGTCCACATTCTTTGTAAAGTGCCATTACCTTGGCTATTTTCATTTTATCTGGAAATGAACCTGTTTGAAATGACAAAAAAACTTAAGTGGGATTTACTTATATTATTCTATTTACATGTTGTATGTTTCTTTGTGGCTCAATAATTTGTTTAGATAAATCTGGCCTGTTTTAAAGAATAACAGTTAAAGCTGTTTGCACTTTCATTCATGGTATAAATTTCAGAATTTTTTATCAATAAAACTACTTGGGTATTCTGGTTTATTGCTGTTGTTCTTTTATATAATACTGGTTGGGATGTTTCAGATTTCTTTGAGGTTTTTTTTTTTTCATCTAACTTTTTTTCACAATTTTTTTGTAAAACCATAGAATCCTTCTGAATTTATTATTATTTTTTCTATCTAGACTGCATTTTTAGTTCTTAATCTGATGTAATTTTTTAAGTGTGTTTTTTTAAGTGTGTTTTTTCCCTTTTTGCAAGCAATTTGCAATCTGCTTGTGATATATCATATATTACATGAATTCATAATCCACCTACTGGATTATTTATAATATCTGTGAAAATGTTATCAATTAGGATGCTGGAATAGGATATAATTCCAATGTGTTACAGTGGGGTTTATACTGCGGTGAAAGACATATAATCTAAGTTTTGGGTTCCCACAAAGAGGTATATGTGTGTCAGGTGGGCTGAACTGCACCTGCGTGCACACACCACAGCCATTAAGCCCTGGACTTTGAGGGGATATGTTTTAAGTTACTTCTGCATACAGTAGCTAAAGATTGTAACAAAAAACATGTGCTTACAATGAGCAGTCTCTCATAAATAGTGGGCTTTTAATGATGCTAGGATGAACCAAGCTCACTTAGTCATTAATAATAGCATTCACAAATCACCAAAAATTTAACAACACTCATACAATGGTCATTTGAGTTTTGTTTTGCACAAAATTGTCTACATTGATCCTGTCTTTGAGAGTTAGTGTTCCAGTACACAACTAATTCTACTCAAAACAAATTTCATAAAAATAGTGTAAAATCTACTTTGATGTCCACTTCTCCTGAAAATAGACATGCTTTCTCAAAACAGCACACCTAGGGTTTTTTTTCCGCCTTCCTCTATAGCTCTCAGTGACTTGAATCTCTTTACATGGTAACATTTTTGACATATGTGCTTCTAAATAAATTCAGTTGGAAGTGAAAGAAACCATATATGTATCCCTGTGTATTTAGGGGAAAATGTGCTTACAGTGTCCGCGATAAATGTGTGTATTAGTTTGAGATGACAATCCTACAAGAATGGGATAGGGTGAAAGAAAAAGCAATTGTCCTCTAGGGCCTCAGACACTCATGAAATTAATCTATTATCTTTCTGTGCAGCTGCCATGTACGATACAAGGTGCTTGACAATTCCCCCCTGCCACTGCTACTCCATGACATTTGCCCATTCACTAAGCTCGCTGACACCAACAGGATCTAGGCTTGCTCCCAAATTAAGGCAACGCGGGGGGAAATGAGAGTGGCGGCATCGGCCAGGCAAGAGCCAGAGAGGCGGGATGGATTACCCCTTGTGTTTGAAGACCTGACCTAAGCACCTTGCCCAGGGGCTTTTTATCAGCTGGAGCTGAAAAACACCTTCAGGAGAGAGGCGACATTAAACCCGCAGTCAGTTGTAATGGTCTGACAAGGCTATGCTGTCCTTGCACAACTCTTGACTCCCTCCCCTCCTTCACTACTATCCCTTCTCCTCGTCTCCGCCTCTCTACTGGACTAGGTCTTCTATCTAAAGCTCTGTCTGGTTGGGAATGGGCAGATTTTAAATGCCTGTCGCCCAGTGTCACAGTGGAAGGTGTACACAGGGTGTCCAGTGTCATAGCAAAGGTTGGACCCTGTCAAGGGCAAAATGAATTTGTTGCAGGAAAGAAGGGTTGAGCAAGAGTGAGAGAGCAGTGGAGGGATATATTATGGAGAATGATGAATAACCTGAAGTTTCACAGATACACCACACAGACGAGGCAGGAATAGAGGAGGAGGGGTGAACGCAGGGAGCAAAGAAAGATTGTTAAAGAGGGGTTTGGCCTGGGCGCTGCTGGCTCGGGCTTACGGATAGCAGCTGTCAAAAGAGCAAGGTTTTATTTATTTATTGTTAGTCTGCTTAAAGAGATGGTGAAGGTCAGGCTATGTGTCTGCTCCCCCAGCTTTGTTATGTTAGCTGGACCAATTTATGAAATATGTCTTAACAATGCTGCCGTTCTAATCTGTTTCTCGCCAACGACTTCTCTTTTAGACTCCCTTCTCCTTTTTTGTTATTTGTGTTTGCGAGGTTGCTGCCACAGCTACAGTGACCAAGGTAACCTCATCATTGCAGTGGCTACTGCACGGTAAAAGGAAGAGGTCAGTACAGCATTTCCTCAGAGACGAAAACGGGAGATGTTGTCAGCTGTGGTTCTACGACTACCAAAAAATGTTGAGGTTATATACACCACCAGTGAAAAGTTTGGACTCATTTTTCTCATTTAATTGATTTTCCTCATTTTATGACTTGCTACATTGCAGATACACAGTGCAGTCATCAAAACTCTGAATCAAAAGTATATATAATTATTTATCAAACATAAAATTGTTAAATAACTCCAAACATCTTTTGGAGTTATGTACAATTTAGCGTTTTTAAATACCTCCCCTTATTTAGACTATTGATTATGTCACTCTGGGCCTTCTCTTAATGAGCTTCACGAGGTTAAGGCTGTTTCATACGGCAGGATTTTCGCACGATCTACCCCTTCCGAGAGACGGCGATTAGCAGCGTGTTTCTTAAAATAATCTTAAGAGAAAACCCTGCCGTGTGTTGTGTGTTTAGAGCAATCGGGTCCGCTCGGTGGAACGTCGGGACCGCCCGACTTCAAATTGGGGATATTCAACATGTTGGTTTATCTTGCCCCGATATCCTAGCGTTTGTGGTGTCCCCCAAGGGCAAACAAGCAGGCAGCCTGTTGAATGTGACGTGTAGCCAATCAGAAAGCGAGATGAGGGATTCCCAGAGGGATTCCTTATCATAGTGCAGCAAGCGCTGTCTCTGCTTCTTTAACCAAAGCCTTTTCTTTTTGTCATGTTTCTTCTCTGTCAAAATTAGTCCACAGGCTATTGCCATTATTATTTTTGGTCGTCCATGTTTAATTATTCTGAACTCACGTTTGATCTAGAGAGGATTCTTAAGATTTCTTGTCTGATATCTGAATGATCTGAAGTTAAATCTGTTGGTGTGTGGTGTGTTGAGCTTCCCGTCTGACCGACTGTTCGAACAAACATGTTTTATCTCTAAGAGTATTTATCGTTACGTGTGTTGTCTCTCAGGCTTTGAAAATCGGCTGACTATTTTAAAATCCTGTCATGTGAACCAGCCTTAAGTCACCTGAAATGGTTTTCAAACGGTCTTGAAGGAGTTCCCAGAGGTAAAAATGAAGACAAACCATTATATGACAATACGAGTCCAAGCTTTTGAATGATAGTGTATTAATTGTTAATTTATTTTAAACTGTCTTTGTTATTGAATGTTAGCTATTAGTATAATTAATGTGGTAAGCAGCAGTCTCTATTGGTATTCCTTGTAGAGAGGCTTACATCAACTGTGAGAAGTTTAACAGGATGCCTACTATTTGAAGTCCATCATGATTTATTCCAGCTAGCATCGAATATTCTGAATAGATAAAACATGGCAACCTCACTGTAGTATGTATAGCCTGTTATTTCCTAATCTCCCTCACTGTGCGGTAGCCTGAACGGACATCTGACATCCCTAAATTAAAAATACAATTTCCTTTCAACAAGCTTTCTAGGTATTTTGTGATTAATTTTAAAACTTATTAGTGATGACAAAAATTGTGAACTTTGAGACTTCTTCCCTCAGTAACACAAGATAAGTTACCATAACTATGCAGATGACATAACAACCAAACTGAAATAATTGTTTTTGGACCAAAATTAGGAGTGATAAAATGTCAACACATTGCTTCAGTTATTACACGTAGAAACTCCTGGTCAGGCCCAAAATGTGGGCGTAGAGATGGGCTCAGACCTGAGCCTTCAGAGGCACATACTAAATGAGAGTTACACAGACTCATTATTTAAATCTGAATCAGCTTTATTTGTATGTAACTTTTTAGTGATTTATAGCATTCACAGTGTAATTCATAATCTTCTCTTTTCTATGTGCCCTTGGCCTTTAGGTTTTCCTCTGTGATTTGTGCCTTCTAGAGGTCCTCAGACAACCCTGCACTACAACCACCATGACCGCATCACCCTTTCAGACTGTCAATCTGTATATGTTAAGTCTGCCACGAGCTGGACCCTAATTCATGCTTAAATGCACAGTGCTGTGTTTAAATATGGTGTACAATGTTGAAGAGTATAGGCTTAAAAGATGCTGTTCTTGACACACTTTCCATAGATAGTGTTTGTGGTGCTTTTGCCTCTTGCTTTGTCTCATCTCTTTCTGACTGTTTGCTAAACTAGACCGACTGTGGCCTGCATTGCTGCTTTGCAACCGGGCCCTGCGGCCTTTCTGCTCAGCCACCAAACCACGGCAATGTGACAGGGCCTTCTATCCCTCTGTCCCTCTTGCTAGTAAAAGCTCAGCATATGCACAATTTGGATCTAACCTTGAAGCATATCTGAGTGAACCCTGTAGTTCTGGTTCCATTTTCCCCAATGGTTAAACTAGCATGAAAAGAGGGTAAGAGCATGCCGTTTGGAAAGCGGTCACACATCTGAGTTCAATAAAGTAGAGAGTTGGGTTGTGCACTTTTTCTTCTCATATGTGAACTGAAGTGAGGACGAGTGAAGCACAGGGGGCCGGATTGTTTGTGCTTTTCACGTGGTTTTGTGAAGGGGTGACAGAGTGGAGTTGAAAGCTGACAGGGGGGCAAGTAAACAGATTGCAAAAAAGCAGGGGGAAATGTGCAAAGACCCGTTTGTCTTGGATTGCTCTGGGCCCAACAGTTTACAGACATAAATATAAACAGAGAGTGGGAACAGTCAGTCCTCTGCACTGTAACAAATATGAAGGAAAATGACTCAAAGATGACCCCTTGATTACACAGTTAGGGACAGTTCAACAGAAAGAGCCTATGACTTGAGGATGTTGGTGAGGAAAGACAGAAAATAATAAAAATTTACAACGCAAGCACAAATATTTTGAGATGGGATTGATGTACTGTTTTTGAAGTATGAGCATTTTTAGATTGGAAAGCCTGTAACCATATAATGACATCTACACACATATCAATAGTTGATTATTTGCAAAACTAAGCTGCAATATAATAAGGCTTCTTTTTTATGCTAGTCTTATACAGAGATGCAAAGACAAATTGGTCGGTTTCTGGAATTGGCTGATTTGAAGGCTGACTGGCCCTGATTAGTGAATGACATGCAAAAATCGAAAATACAGCATTTTCTGGTACTGCAAGAACAAAACCGCTTACACTGACAACAACACTCCTTGTAATGTAATCTATTTCTAAAAGAAGGTTAAAAGTCAGCTACGTTTCATGTCAGTTAAGTATGTACAAATACAGTCAAGGGAAGCACAAATGTTGTAAGGACCTGTTTAAAAGGAAACTTTATTTTCAATAGAGTGATGTCAGCTGTTTATTCAGGTTGCCCTAGAGCTAGGTCATTTTGTTTCTTCACAATTTCGTTCTTTTGCATTTTTTACCTTTTTGTACCTGACTTTTGGCCACAGGATGTGAATTTGTGTTCAGCTTCAGGATGTTTCATTGAATTAGTGACTGAACCAGAGTCGACCTGAGCAGATAACAGTAAGTCTGAATGTATTATGGGGTGATTAGGGAGTTCATCCTGCAATTGGCGGGTTGCCTTTTCGATCCGACTGTCTCAGTTGTTGTGTCCTTGGGCAAGACACTTCCCCCGAATTGCCTGCTGGCGGTGGTCAGAGGCCCCGATGGTGCTGGTGTATGGCAGCCTCGCCTCTGTCAGTCTGCCCCAGGGCAGATGTGGCTACAAACATTGCTCACCACCGTCAGGGTGTGAATGGGTGAATGACGGACTGTAGTGTAAAGTGCTTTGGGGTCGTCGGACTAGTTGAAGCGCTATACAAGTACAAGCCGTTTACCATTTTATTATAGAAAACTCTGTGAAATGACCCGATGCTAAAAATAGTGAACTTTGCGTTTTCTTCACACAGTAAAGCACATTCCACACTAAATAGTGTTGTTAAGCAGCCTCAAACTATTTCTTGCAGGTTTTGAAAATGTTTTCAGCACTTTCACTTTGCGTTAAGGCTTGAGCACAGATTAATCAAAATGTCCAGTTTTAATTTCAATGGGACCAATAAGCATAAATGTAAATTGACTGGCGCAATGCATGCAACGTGACAGCCTCTCTTTTGTGGGACATTATCCCCAAGCTGCTGTCTTGTGGGTGGGTCATGTCCACTCATAGATGAAGTGTGGAAAGTGCTGTTATCATAGCTGTTCCTGTTTACAAGATGTCAAAGCACAAGTGTTGCTTTAATGACGAACCAAAAAAGAAATTTCCCTTAAACCGTCCCCGTCAGGATAAATGGGTGGCAGAACACATTGTGTTCAAAGCCTGGCATATGAGTTTCTGTGTATGATCACAGTACCACAGATCTTGTCAGTCACATGGACACAGAAAAAGATAAAAAGGCTGTGTGGGTTGAATTTGTTGTTACACCTGGGAAAAATATTTGGCACCAGAAGTGGGCCAAATATTTTAAGAAGGGCAAAAGCATAACATGTTACTTACTGAAGATTGCACTATTTCTCTATTGCACGTCCGTCACACAATGCAAATGTTGAGTTGGTTTTCTTACTGATGCAGTCCGTGGTCCAACAAGGGGAACTACTTTCCTGAAGAGTCAATGTTTCTGTGAGACTGCCACTATTATTTGTTAATATTCCATAGAAAAGAATAGCATTCTGTATTTTTCTCAGAATATTATTTCAGATTTTTGTCTATTTATTTGTCCAGTATGATTCTAAAAGTGAGCTGTTATTGTTACAGGTTAATTTTCTAATACAAAACAGTCATTATTTCTTTGCTTATTCAAATCCAGTAATTTTCAAGTAATTTTGTACTTGGTGATTCATGAAAGCATTTCTGAACTATATTACGATTCTTTCTAACCACCCAGAAAAGGGATTATTTAAATGTGTTTAGAATTGTAAGGTTTCTTGATGTAAACAAAGTCTCATTAAAGTGTTTCATGACTATATGGTCACCCTAATTCTGGCTTCCTTTGGGTCCCAGGATTGGTACCACAGTAACAAAGTAATAACTCTGTAAAGTACAGAAAAATGCAGCAGCAATGAACACACAATCCATCCAGATTGTGTCTCTTTAATTCACAATAACTCCTTTTATAAGAAAAAAAAAACATTTCCCTGAGCTTCAGTTTTTAACTTCACCCTCTAATAACTTACATAAAGTATCTATGTATTCTACTGGCCTCCATAACATCCAGTTTTTCAGTGTCTTGTACCTCAGTTTCTCTGAGAAAGCCTTTAGACAAATCAAGCATTGAATATAAAACAAGCAACTTTGGCTACAATGATTGCATAGTGCAAATTACAGTAGAATTAGAATGTACTCAAAAACTGCAATTTAATTGCAATGTTTCAGGACTTAAGCACTTACTCGTTTTAGTTTTCTAGTTTATAGTTTTACATAAACTCTGGGAATAAAACTACAAAATATCAGCAAACCTGAACTTAAATAATTGACATTTGACCAGTGAACTTGCTTTCAAGACACTGTCTCTTGTTAACACTTATATCTTTGACAGTGGTTTTCATACCGAATAAGGCATTAAAATAAAAATTTCATAAACTCCTACAGGCGTGTGGGAAACCAATTTACACAAAACGTTAACTTGGTGACATGCCTCCAAGACAGTACACATTTCAAAGCTATACCCAACTCCACCAGCAACTTGCCTTTTACAACATTAGCAGGGCAAATATAAACCGGGAAAATACACCTAATGCAGAACAGAGCGTTAAAGTAACAAAGTGTCTTTAAAAAAACGCTCAGAGAAGTGTTTGGTTGACCACTAACCTGTAAAGTACAGAAAAAAGAGCAGCAACAATGAACACAGGATGTGCATCTGTTGTGATCCATGCTGTGTCCAAGTTAGGGAGCTGCATCCTTGTAGGGTGCATTTGTAGGCTGATTACATCACAGAGAGGCAGCAAAGGCTGCATGTGAAGGCTCCTCCACATGCAGCCTTCAAAGGCGTCTTTTTTTCCAAATTTGAAGGATGTATCCTTCATGGTCCACCCTATCCCATGATTCATTGTAGGTCAAAACCGTTTGTTCAAGCGGAAGTCTGTCTGCCTAACCTTAACACTTTTCTCTCCGGTAAATGCTCTGTACACATGTGGCTTGATGTCACATCTCCTTCTAGAAATACATTTTAAAAAAAAAGATTACTCACAGCAGGAAACTCAGGAAGAAGTATGTTTTAACATGTGTTTTATCATTGTTCTCAAAAAGAAATTTGGACTCCCTTAAACTGGTATTGGCTGGTCAAAGCTTTTAAGAAACTGAAAGGTGACCAGAAACAAGTAATAGCTTAGCTTTTTAAAATTTCTTTTGCAGCAGCAGTTCCGCCATGCACACCTTATTTTGCTGTTGCACAAGTGCTCCCTGGCCCTGGATGGCAACAAACCGACCGGGATGGTGAATGTATTTGATCCATGGAGTTGTATCCTTTTAGCCTTATTCAAACTGTGGATTCATCTAAATTATATGGAATCTTTGCAACACATTTTTCTCCTTTTCCCTTTTCGCCCTCAGAGTTCAGAAGCTTGTAGGTCTTTAATTATGTATAATATTCTTTTGCCCTGTTTTATGGAAACTCCAGACTGGATTCACACAAGTCATCGACTTGAAAGTTTGAAAACCTCCAGTGACAAGAATATTAATGTGCCAGCAGTGTCATATCTGTTTCAGCTCATGCATATTCAATGTCCCCCCAGCTCTCCAAGATTTATGTCAGACTTTGCCAGAGTGTAGTTTTCCACCATTGGAGATAATAGCATGCTAAATTGATGTTATCGGGGGCAGGTTTTTCCCGTCTCTACTCCTCTCCAGGTCGGGGGGTTGGGAGAGGGGAACGAGGAGCAGCCCACTTGCCTGGCTCCTATTCAGACTGTTGGCAGCTTTGACGCTCACCTCCACCCACCGGACTGCTCCCGAGTGGTGGGAGTGGGACTGAAAAACCTCCGTCATGGGTGGAGAGGAGTGCATATTTTGGAAGGAGATTAGGGGTGATCCTGTGGATTATCTTTTAATTAAGGATGGTTGAGTTGTGCCCACTCTGGTGGAGCAAACGCCCAGCTGCTAATGAAGTTTAAACAGACATACTTTATTTAATTACCGCTAATCGCTGGGGCCCAAAGTCCGGCCCTCTTTGATCTTCCTGTCGCACTGTAATCTTCCTGGCAGATACCATCTCCCGTTCTACCCAGATCCCTTTTAGAAGTTGCTACGGGAGGTCCAAGATTAACCATGGGTTAATTGAGACAGCCGGGCTGCTGTGTGATTGTGTGTGTGTGTGTGTGTGTGTGTGTGTGTGTGTGTGTGTGTGTGTGTGTTTAAGACAGAAAAGGAGGACCTGAGATGAGATGAGAAGAGAAGACACCAGGAGGATGGGCAGGAGGCTGACTGATGTGTTTGTGGCCTTAGAAGTCATCCTGTTTTCTCAGCCTCTGCTCTCTCGGTTTTATAGTCTGTTACCGAGTCTGGATGTTTTCAGTCGCACACTGCTTGACCGGTTGGAACCGAGATAACAGGTAGCCATGAAGACAGTGCCTTTCAAAGCTGCTGAAACGCTTTGAATTCTTTATATTGTGTTACTTTCCAACCACAAATGTATCGTTTGAAATGTATTGATCTTTTCAGATTTGTTCTGTAAAACACAAAGTTGAAAACCATGATTCATTTTAATTCCATCTCACAAATGTGAGCTACTTATTGTTGGTTTTATTTCATAAAATCCAGATAACATGCATTGAGAATTTGAGTTTGTAAAGCTACAAAATGTGGAAAAAAGTCTAATGGGTATGAATACATTTGTAAGGCAATACATATGTGATTAGTGCAAAGGATTTGTTGGGGGGTGAGGGGTTGTTTTTGTTTTTTGTTTTTTTTACGAACATCAGTGCAATATTCAGTGCACTATATCAGCCATGTAATATGTTGGATTTGAACTTTAAAAGGATTTCTGTTAAGTTAAATAGTTATGAGAGCGATTAAGCCTGGCTGCTCACATCCACATAAACACCCATTCGCAAATTATTGTTTGGTACGGTATTGTTGTTGGTATTGTACGTGTCAGTGTAAGTGGATGTTGAGCAGCTGTTATCTTTGTAAAGTTCAAAAAGGTCAGAAGAGGCAGCGGAGAGCCCAGTTAGAGGGTTTGTGCGGTGCCGTGTGTGTGAGACAGAGAGAAGGAGAGATAGCTGAAGAGAAGGAAAGAAAGAGCAAAGGAGAGGAGGTGGAGGGATGTTTTTATCTGACCTGGGGGAGCTATGGGCTTCCTGTTAATTGGGTTGCTGCAGCGACCATGGGCAAACTGTGTGACTAGAGAAAAATACTGTAAAAAAAACAGAAAAAAAAAACCCTAAGAGGCAGTTTTGTCTCAGCTGAGACATATGGAAGAGGAGCTGTGAGCACACTGAGTCTTCATCTGGAGGGAGAGAATGAAGAAGGTGTGAGGCACAGAGAGGCAGAGATGCTGAGCATGTTTCCCCAAATTAATCCAGTATCCCCAAATCGAGTGTAAGAGAGCCAGAGGACACACTTGCCGTGGTAAACTGATCTCCCTACCCGTATCTTTATCAGGCATGCAAGCAGCAAACAGACACAAAACTGAAAATCCTTTGTCTTCCAAACACTCACACCCACTCGCCCTAACTTCTCTCTTCCATCCTCGCCCTTTCAATATGCTTCTGCTCGTTTCTCTTACCCTTGTGCTCTCGCCTGCCTGCTCCCGTCCTCCACAGCTGAAAGATTGCCAATAACTGGGTGATTTATATTCCAATATAAGATGTTAACTAAACCACTGCATGCATATTCATACCTGGAGCTGTTGATTAATGCTGGCTATGTCATACCAGGAAAATGTGTATTGTTTTCCTTTTTTTATTGTAACATGAACCAAAGAGTCGGTGTTATGTCCCTTACAAAAAGATTTATTGCTTTAATTACCCATAGTAAAATGGCACACACAAAAAAAAAAAAAATATATATATATATATATATATATATATTCATAGCACTGCTTAAAATGTGGTTGATAGAATTATGCGCTGCAATTTGTGAATAATTGAATCTTTCCTTCAGATTGTGACAGAATAACTAATTTATTAATAGACGTACACAGAGTGGAGTCAAAGCCGTGGTCGGTCCTGCGGGTAGAACTGCTTTCAAGAGAACGAACCCCTCTTTTAAATAAGTCACAGAGACACAGTCCTGTGCAGACGCTTTTCGTTGCAAACAAACCCAGAAGACAGAAAGAGGGGATCGGGAAAGAGAGAGAGAGAGAGAGAGAGAGAGAGAGAGAGAGAGAGAGAGAGAGAGAGAGAGAGAGAGAGAGAGAGAGAGAGAGAGAGAGAGAGAGAGTGCTCAAACTTTCACAGACACCCGGTGTTAAACACAGTGACGTCTCAGAGGCCCTTCGGTGGGGGAAATGAAATATTAAATGCTTTAGTGTTTATTAATAGGATGAAACAAAGGGCTGCTTCCCTTTGACTTGTGCACATTGACACTTGGCACACAACAAACAAAATCAGATATGGTATTGATCCATAATGGATGAAAAAGCCTGCTATGAATAAGGAAGCATTGTTTAAGAAATTAGGAAATAGATGAAGCAACATTGGGACACGCAGTTAAGAAAAGACTGTCAGGTTCCTTGCTTGTAGATGCATTTAACTTAATATATATCACTATGTTACATATGAGTTTGATACATACAGCTGCTCTGATGTTAATTGTGACTAAATATCAAGAGAAGATTGCATGTATTTAAATTATATATATATATATATATATATATATATATATATATATATATATATATATATATATATATATATAAGAGAGTTTCAAACAAATTCAGATGTTTTGGAGGAAGAGACTAAATAAATGTAATATTAGTGATCCTTGTTAAGTTGGGATGTTGTAAGCATCGTTCCGTGTCTGTCGTTGTAAGCAAGGCCTGGGGTGACATTTAAAGTTGCAGCAGGTTAACCCCTGGTCTTTCTCCTTGAGGCCTTGTCATGTCCAAGTGGCACCCAAAATAAGCAGTTGTGACATGGGGGCTCATGCCTTGCGGCCAAGGCCTCTGTTGATGGTTCCAACAAAGGATCTCTTTCCCGCTGATCATCCGTTGCCTTTAATTCAAACCCAAAATGATCTTCTGTACCCACTACCAGAAGGAAAGTCTGAGGTTTTACAGCAAGATGTTAAATGTGGTTTCTATATGTAAACATTCTAGTTCATTAGAAAACAGACCTGTTTTTTCCTCTGTATGTTTCTGGGGGTTTCTCCTGGAACACTGTTTTATCCATCATCAAAACAATGGCAAAACTAGGGGTTGTGCAAAGGCCACTCTGCGTGAGCTGCAGATACTCAAATGATAAGACGAAAAAGCTATTGTTGTAAAAAAGCCCAAAGGAGGTTCTGGGAGGATTTGTCAGACATGTAGGGAACAAACCAAGCGAGTGAAAGGGGTCCTGTTCAGATGAGACCAATGTTGAGCTTTTTACATGAATGCAAAGTGTTATATGTAATGTAAAAAGCAGCACAACATTCACACTGTAGCACATGGTGGATATAGCATCATGCCGTGGGAATGGTGGTCTGAGTGAACCCTGGAGCTGAATACAGGGCAACTCTGAAAGACAACCTGTTAGAGTCAATAAACGACTTGGCATATAGAATTAGGTTTGCCTTCCACAGAGACAACAATCCTTAACAAACAGCCAGAGCTGCAAGGCAGTTGTTTAGATTAAACCATTTTTATTTGCCACAGGAAATCTGTGGCAAAACTCGCAAAATACTGGATACAGAGCCTCCCCATTCAATCTGGCTGTGCTTGAGCTAGTTTGCAAATAAGAGTAGGTAACACATTTCAGTCAGTAGATGTGCAAAGCTGGTAAAGTCGTTCCACAAAAGAACAGTAATTGCAGCAGAAGGTGTCTCTACAAGGTATAAACTCAGTGAGGCTTAATAGAAATGCAAACTACCCTTTTAAATATCTGACAATTTAACTTCCATTTCATAGTTATACATTACGTTATATTGATCTATCATTTAAATCCTAATGAATACATTCAAGTCTGTGGCTGTTCAGAAAATTTTAGGGAGTTCAGTGGTTTGATATTCTTTCCATTTTCAAAGGATTGAACAAAACAGGACAACATAGAAAAATTCAAGTGATATGAACACCCACATACACTCGCATTACAGTTCATCACTTATGTTCTTTCACTGTCGCACATTTTTAGCCTCACTTGCACACATTTGACATGCGGGAGAAAATCCCCTTTAGCCGTTTCATTGTGGTTGTGGTCCAAATTCTGTGTCCTAACGCTTTCCCCAGCTGTATGTTTGTCCGTCCCCAGGGAGCTGAGGCAGAGCTGCTGTTGTGGACCTGATAACATCTGGGAGTAACTGATGATTTTGCCCACACGATCCTGAAGCCCTAGAACCCACGGTCATCTTTGCAGAAGCCAGTTTCCCTTGGAACCTTTCAACACCTCCTCAACACCCGCTTAATACAAATTCCATTGGAGAAAATCCAAATTTGACCTGTTTTTTAATAATAAGGGTGAGCCTGGAGAACTATTTCTCATACTCTTTAAAGTGGAAGTTGGTGGACACCAAAAGGTGAGAAAGGGGACACTTTAAATGTTTGATAAATGTTATTTCTCCACAAGCACTCAGTTGGTTTTTACAGCAGGTTTACATCTTGATTTAGAGGTAGAGTGGAAGGTTAATTTCACAGTTTTTTCCCTTGGAAAATAAGGGAGTGAGGTAAAAGGCTACAGTGAAAGCTGTTGCGTTAAAATATTATTGGACTATTAATAAATCCGAGCAGTCTGTTCTGGGATTTCAAACACCAAAACAAAATCCTAGCAAAGTGAATATATCCATAGTTGGAGCTCCTCCTTTGTTGAACACTTATGTCATTGTATCTTTGTTGTGCAAAAAAAAAAGTGCTTTGTGCATGTAATAGTTTCCCCTATTTTACAAACAAATTGCATTAGTGTTTTAAAATTTGAGCCGAAACAGTTCCTGCCTCGAATACACGGTGTCACCCGTGCAACATTTTTAAAGGATATGCAAGCATGCTTTCCTTCACATTAGGATCTGAAGTCCAAGAGGTCATAAAGGGAGTGCATGATGGCCGACGAGGGGCTGTATATGACCCTCTCTGTAGGAGGACAAATAAACAAAAACGGAATGAAGAGGAGGAGGAAGAACAGAGGAGGCGGCGGAATAATGAAAACAGAAAAGAAGTGCTTTCTCCAGCTGTTTTCCCATGGAAAGGCACCAGTTATCCCACTCAGCTTGTTACAATAGAGTGAACGAGCCTGGTGGGATCTGGAATTGACAACTTGTGTCTGCTTAGTTACACTAGTTAATGACCCTAATTATCTTCCTCCTTGCTGTGAACGGTCAATAAACAATTAGTGTGGCATATGGACCCCCTAAACTCTTGTGTTTTCTATCTCCAAGACAATGGGGAATCCTTCTCTGGCAGTGGTAAAGTGTCAGTACAGGCTGATTAAAGTACGTGGGAAACAGTAATCAATGGCTTATTCTAAGACCCACTACCCTTTCCTGAAAGGCTTTTTTAAAGCAAGAGCTGCCAAAAAGAAAGTCTCAATGCTGGATATCCATCCATGTATCCTTTATCCTCTCCTTTCTTTGATATTTCTCTTTTAGAATTAAAGAAGACAAGATGCTGATTAAAATGATTTTGTTGGGGTCTTTAGGGCCTTTAGCTAGCTTTTCCAGTGTGAGCCTCCTTTGCAACCAATTTTCCACTGGCCTTGAACCGACCTGTCATGTGTTTATGAACCTCTACCTTGGGGCTCTCTCTCTCTCTCTCTCAGCAGTAATAGTTGGAAAGGAAGGAGGCAAAACCCTTTGAATATGGATGGAGTTCAGGTGAACTACACCTGAACTCTGTCTATGATGTCTTTATACAGAGATGTTTCTGGCTTTCTTTTCCTTTTTAGCCACCATCAAAGTTCAAGAGGCAGGAGTGTTTTGTATTCAGGGAGAAGAGAACCTTTGAAACCCTTTGGATAAAAGACATGCACTGTGTCAGTCTGGAAGGTAGAGGAGAGGGAGGGTGGAGGGCTAAGAGGTTGTGTGAGAGGGGAAGAAAAGGTTGCACCTTGCTGTGCCGTTTTACAGACTAATCTCTAATAAGCTCCAACCTGCACCCAGTAAAATACCTGGGAAATGTTAACACATAAAGGTAAAGAAGTACACTTGTTTAATTTCTCTAAACCAGTGTTTAGGCAGAGTAGTGACATGCAGCATGAACAGAAAAAAAACCGCCCATCCTGTCAGCTTTGGCATTGCATCGTGTTTAAAATCTAAAGTGAGACACTCATCTGCTCTCTCAAAAATGCTTCAAGTTTCTGACAAAGTAACAGGACACTACGGAGACCAAAAATGTCAGGTAATCAAAAGGATTCTATACTTTTGATAGTTTTAGGGTGAAACAATCTACGAACATTGACATTTTATCTTACAAAGCGAGGCAATACAACATTTCACAAATCTATTGCAACATTACTGTGTGCAAAATGCATATGGTTAGAAACTACTTAGAACTCAATACACGTTTGCTAATTATTTAAGTTACATTATTTATGCTTTCAATACCTGTTAAATATTTGGTAGCAGTTGCTTAATGCAATATTAAATGGTTTAGAAGGCAAAAAGGTTATAAGGTGGTAAATTCATTGGTTACGGCTTGGTTATTAAATGCCAGAGCAACAAACAGAGGCTAGAAGCACCTTTTCTGATAAAAACTCATTCAGCGGATGGGTCTATTAGATATTCTTTATGTGATGTTCATGTTTGCCAATAACCCTAATTATATATTTATTTATTGCAAGTCATATTGTTGTTGCAACATGCACCAATATCATTGCTGGCATGTGGTTCCTAATATTGTGAAGGCCTATCACAAAGACTTTCTGCTCTCCTGCCCACGTCGAAGGTCTGGCTGTATTGTATTATGTAGGCTAAATAACCCTTTATGTCAGCCAAACAAAAGTATTTTTTCTGAAATCATTAATCCAGTTTCTCAAATTCAGGAACTGCTTTTTCTTACATTCCAAAGTCACTAGCAGCTGCACTGGAGTATTTTACTAAACAAAATATAAAATCATGAAAGCAAAGTATTTTTTCATTTTTAATTGACATAATTCACAGTTAGTGAATGTAAGGTTAGCCCCCACCCCCCAACAAATCCTTTGCATAAATCACGTATGTATTGCCTTACAGATGTATTCATACCCATTAGACTTTTTTCCACATTTAATGAATGTTCATTATGTTATCATTATCATGCTGAAGCTCTTTTAATTCAGCAGAATTATTATGCACGTTAAAATAATTTTATTTGCAAAAATACTTTGCAGCAGATATTTTTCTAGGAAAAAGGAAAATCTAATGGATACACAGTCACACACCTGTAAAACTCTTTGACACCACTGAGGGAAAACTCTTGGATTGGCTAAACTTCACACTCCCTTTTGCTCGTTAGCTGGATAATATGTCACAACTTAGCCAAAAGGTCTGCTTTTGATTGCTTGATCAGTCCTGGTTGACATGGTCCTGGCAGAAAAGTGAGCCGAATTCCAGCACAGTTCTCCAATTCCCTAGACAGTTTTTTTTTGTTCCTATAATGAAGCAGGACCTGACTAAGTCAGTAGGACCTGGCCACTTTTAGAGGTGGGGTTGTGATAAATCTTCGTTTTGGATTGTATTCATGTGTTCATTCATCAATGATCAGACAGCATGGACTTAATTTCCACTGTTATGCTTATGAAACTCACTTATATTTATCCATAAATCCTAATGAATCCAATAAATTACTTTTATTACAGGCATCTCTTGATGACTTTAAACTTCCTGCTTTTAAATTCTGACAAGACAGAGATTGTTAACTTTGAAGTCTTTAAAAAATAAAACTTCTTAATCAATCACTTAATCTGGTTAGCATTAAACTGGCCTCTGGTAATAAAGTAAAAAGACCAAGACATGTCATTTAAATCCCATATTAAACAGGTTTCCAGGGTTTCCTTTTTTTCATCGACGGAATATTGCCAAAATTTGATTTCTTTTGTCCAGCCGTGACTCTGAAAAACTAGTCCATGCATTTGTCACTTCAAGGCTGGACTACTGTAGTTCTTTACTATCAGGAAGTCCACAAAATGGAGTTCAAAGCCTTCAGCTGATCCAAAATACTGTAGGAGTTCTGATGAAAATTAACAAGAGGTATCATATTTCTCCTACTTTAGCTTTCCTTTATAGGCTTCCTGTAAAATCAAGAATAGAATTTGAAAATTTCCTTCTTATTTATAAAACCCTTAATAATCAAGCTCCATCATATATCAGAGATCTGATTACCACATATGTTCCTAACAGAGCACTTCACTCTCAGACTGCAGGCCTACTGGTGGTTCCTAGAGTCTCTAAAAGTAGAGTGAAATTTAATCAAATCTGCATGATTTGATTGAATTTGACTTTGTAAAGTGCCTTGAAATGGCATGTGTTGTGAATTGAATTGATTTCACAGTAAGGCCATCTTACTTTTTTTGGGTTGTTTTCATGTCTCAGACTTGTGTTTAAAGCTATACTTGGTAATTCTGTTCAGAACCACTTTTTATCATACTAAGTAGAATCATCCTGCAAGGAGTCAATACACTACATATTCAGAAAAAGGAGGTTAAAAAAATAGATCTCTGTGGGAGATCTCCTGTAAAAACGTCAACCAATCCCTGCTCTTTGTACCAAAGAGCAGGGATTGGTCAGAGTTTTGCTCCTGCTCTCAACCCCCTTTGTCCCTCGAGTTCCGGGGATATGGCCTTATCCATTGGTTGTCCGATATGCCAATCATTCTGACGTACTAACGTAACGCCAATGTACGTTCACGTTCCTTGTTAGTTTCCGCTTGCTGGCTGCGCATGCCCAATTCTAGGGTTTATGTATCAGGTTAGCTTCGGTGTTAGCCGTGCCTTGTAGCTCCGCTGTATACTGGCTGAGAGTTGCAAAAAACAAACCGCATTCATTTTCATGAGAGGAAGAGGAAGGCCTCAGACAAGACCAGAGCAGACTTGGGAGATTTGTTTCACACGATCCTCCTGAGAAGTGGAAGAGCAGGTAAGACGGTCTTGCGCATGTGCAGTTATTCAAAAAAAGCACTTGGGGAAACTTCTAGAAAATCGCAGACCCTACTTTTAAGCCAACAGAAAGTTTTTGGAGAGTCCCTGCTTTACATAAACTATATCCAAAGGGAGGAGCCTCCAAACATCTAAATCTGGAGCAACAGAGATCAGTACTCATGCCCTGCTTAAAAGCAACTTTCTTGTGTGGCGAGAAGAGGGGGTATACTGTACTCTTGAAACGTGTCTTTAATCCAAAGAGACATCCAAGAAAGGAGCCACAAATTCATGGAGATACTGCTGTCCAATGAGCAACCAATACCACAGCCTATGTCGCGCCAAACTGCCCTGAGTTTATGCGGACATGAATATAGGCAGACTTTCTGATAGTTTGTGCAATGTAGAAATGCAAAGTTTTCATTAAAACGGGCTGTGTTCACTACATACCACCCCCCATTCCACTCCTGTCATTTCTAGGAAGATTGTTTTTTTTTTTTTTTTTTTTTTTTTTTTTTTTTTTTTTTTTTCCCAGTGTCCTGTCTAGCAAAGTGGCAATAAAAATTGATATCTTAATGCCAAATAGAGCTCGACAGATTTTACTTTCACAAGTGGAGCAAACAGCTTTCGCCATAATGCTCCGCTTGATTTGTGCGGAAGATTGTTTTTTAATTGAGACTCTGAAGTGGTAATTGATCTGTTGGGGAGGTTAGGCACTTCTGGAACAAGGGAGGTGCTAGCTAGTAGAAAGTTACATATTTCATTGTTATCATTTCCTAACAGGGAAAGTTGAGACCACATTTGGGTTTTGGAATATTTTCTGCTGTTATTTTAGGTTTCTTTAACACAGAAAAAGCCCAGAAGCTCTGTTTTAAATATTTCCCTTTGGCTAATGTAGAAAAGTTCTGATCTTTTGGTATGCGCTGTATCCCTGCTGGCAGAGGTTCTGAAGTCTTATAATGGCCCTCCGTGGATTTGATAGGATTACTGCTTTCCTAACTTATTATTTTCCCTTTACATTTCTCTTTCTAGGGATAAGGTGACTACATTTTTGATAAGACAGTTCAGCTCTGTTTTACAGAAAAACATGGTTGCAATTAGAACATTTGGTTTCCTGATTTGTGTAAACCTCCTGAGACACAGGTAGGGAACTAATGTTTTAGTAACCTAAACTAAAATACCGATCAGGCCTTTATAACCACTGGGAGGTGAAGTGAATAACACGGTCTCTTCAGTAAACATTTTAGTGGGTAGAATATTAAAAAAATTACAACAATATAAAAAAGTTAATTGATTTCAGTAATTCAATTTACTAAGTGAAACCTCACATAGATTAATAACACAGACATGTTTTGAGCCTCTATTTCTGTTAGTTACGTAGATTTTCTGCTACCAGCTAATGAAAACATGTCATTAAGGATTAGACTATTACACCAGGCCAATTTAAAAATATAAATTTAAGCATATAAATGTAGGCTTAATGGAAATTATGTTTAATACCTGCATAAAAGTTTTCAAAAGGTACTTTTAATTAAAAAAAAGTGTCATTGGAAGGCATGTTCCAATGCGTTAAAAAATCACTATTAGGGAGCAAGTTCACATTTTTTACTGTTGTGGGTGTTCCATAACTGCAGTGCTGAAGTATCTATGAAAAGTCGTCTAAGGACAGAACAGTGATGAACCAACAGCAGTCCAAGGCTTACAGATGCTCATGGTGAATGAAGACCAGACCATGTGGTCAGATTTAGCTAATTAATTACTGTTCGTTGTGGTGAAGAGGGAACTGAGCTGAAAGGTGAAGTTCTTTCTTGATTTACTGCTCGGTATACGTTCCCACTCTCACCTATGTTTATGAAATTTGGGTCATGACTGAAAGGACAAAACCTTGGATTCAAGCGGCTAAAATTAGCTTAATCTGGTAGGTTGGCTGGGCACTCCCTTGGAGATAGGGTGAGGAGCTTGACCATCCGAGAGGTGCACAGAGTAGAGCTGCTGCTCCTCCGCACATCAATAGGAGTCAGCTGAGGTGGTTCATGCATTTGTTCTGAATGCTCCCTTGACGCCTCCCTTGGGCGGTGTTCCAGGCATGTTGCACTGGAAGGAGACCCAAGGGGCAGCCTAGGACATGTTGGAAAGACTATGGCTCTCAGCTGGCCTTGGGAAATCTCGGTCTTCCACCAGATGACCTTGAGGAGGTGTCTGGGGAGAAGGAAGTTGGGCATCCCTCCTGAGTCTGCTGCCCCCACAACCCAGTCCCAGATAATCTGAAGACAATGTGTAGGACTATGACTTACAATCTATTTTTCTTTTTTTTATGAAATGACATCTATAGCTAGATTTATTGCTTACCAGAGGAGCACATGATGCCAGGGTGCACTCCAGTCTGTGGATATATTTTAATGCCCTTACCAATTTTCTACTTGGAAATTTTGAGTTCTGCCATCCACATGGCTGGTACTTTGACATGTACCTAAGTATTGTGACAAACCATGTGCAACCTTTCATGGAAACCTGAAGGCAACGGCCTGTTTCAACAAGACACTGTCACAAAGCAAAAAGGCCACCTGAATAGTTTGAGTGCAACAACAAATTTGAGCCATTGACTTGGTCTCCAAACTTCCAAGATCGCAATCATTATTGACCTTCTGTGGGCAGTGGTAGACAAACAAATTCAAGCAGCACATCTAATAAATGTTCAAGGCTCTGCTGCTAACATGATGGAGTCAGGCACCACTGTCTCACAATGTCGAGGCTGTTTTGGCAGCAGAAAGTGCATCGAAACACTATCAAGCAGGTGATATTGTATGCCTGATTTGTAAATCAGGTTACTGTTTTACACCACATATTTCAGGTATTTGTGGTTTGTGCATTATTCGTTTTACCCAGCATGCACACTGATCTGCCATGTATGTTGTGGTTGTAGATGGACCGAAAGGCGGACAAGAGTTTGGCAGCCACATTGAATAATGCAATTCTATTGGACTGCAAACAACAAACCTTACAGGTAGGGCAAACGATGACAGAGACCAGGAACAAAGCAGGAGTTGACCAGACATAGGAGAAACACAACGGAGCATCCAACGAAGAAGGAAGAGGAAACAAGCAGTATAAACAGGGAAGGAAACATAGGGGATGACAGGTGAGAGTAATTAGCATTAGGTGACAGACATGACGGTGATTAAGCTGATGGAGAGGGAGAGCAATGATATGACAGGAACAAAAGGGAAGCAGAACCTAACAAGAATACAAAACCCGCAATGAATAAGCAGACTCAAACACTAAATGAACCCACTAATGACTGAACTGAAGACAGAAGACAGGCAGATAGGAAAACAAAGATCTAACAGATGCAAGATTAGACTAAATTCAAAATGAACAGAATACTAAATAATGACAGGAAACAAGAACAAGGAATCAACATGATCTACAGACTAAGAAATACTATAAGGTGAAAAACCTGACAGAATGAACCTGAAACTAATTATAATCAAACACCTAGGGATCAGCACATGGTCAGTTTACACAAGATGTGATTTAATCAATTACTGGGTATCATCCAGGGGTATCAACAGTTTTCTTGTTTAAAAATGAATCTTCTCTGTTTTTCCCAAGAGAAAAGATTCCTCCGGGTAACTTCCCAATACAAATCATAGCAGCACTAAAGTTGTACTCTGATTTTGGCTCACTACTGGTTTGCTGCTACTTGAACCATGCTTTTTTTTGTACGCAATTAGGCTAACTCAACTCTTGAGTACTAATGGTAAGACGGTCTGCTCAGGGGATTAACTTAGTCATGTTGGAGAGTTAGTGGAGGGTCTGCTCATGAGAGGCCCTATTGTCCTGCCAGGTCACTGATCTAGGCCTTCATACCCACTCAAGATCAGGACTTTTCCCTCTTTCTCTTTCCACTCCAGAGGGCAACAGAATTGGCTGCATTGTGTGATATGAGGTGGAAAAGAGTCCACTGCCCCACCCATCCACTTGGGTCCTAGAGTGTGTTTTGAACAGCGCTCATCACAACACTTGCTGTGCACATGCACACCCTCGTACACACAAATGCGCAGTTGTGTCCCATCTCCACTCTACAACCAAATGGGAAACTCCAGCTGGGAGACCCATTGATGGCGTCGTAACAGGCCAACTGTTTCCAATAGGAGAGGGAGGAGTGGGGTGGAGAGAGTGGGCAGTTCACAAACTCCACCCCTAGGCTTTGAGTGGGCCTAGCAGGTGTAAACATTCAGCCCTTTTCTCTTTATGAGTGGAGACATGGAGAAGGACCCCTGAGTCGACATGGGACGCTGCTTTGAAGGAACTGAGCAATGAAAAGCAAGGAGAAAGACCCACAAGAACAGGTCAGGCTGGTCACATGTTAGATTCGGACCAGGTGTTCTGCTGTTAACATTGCTCTCCTAAGCCCTGTTTGTGAGTGGCAGATAACCTCCCTTTTGACCATGGACTGAATGACACACCTAGGACTGGGTGGCTATAACAGAAACTTGGAGTAGCAGCTTTTGCAAGAATTTGTGGATTTATTTTCTGGCGCAGAAAACACTCGTCAGCAGAGAATACCTATTGGAAAGAAAAAAGCATCCACAATTATATATATCCATTTTCTTTGCCATGAGCATCCCGTTCTTCCCAGTTTGGAAGGCAATCTTGCACAGCAGCTTATTTTGCCTTTGAATGGGGCTCTCTGAGAGAAGTTAGTATATATTTCAACTGCATGTGATGCACATATTGCATACTTTTTGGGGGCATTGCTTTTGGGATTATAGAGTAAAAAGAGACAAATATTTCTTCTGGCATGCTGTTTATCCCCTAGTCCTACACCCTCCAAACACAACCCTATTACACAGGCCAGTTTGGAAAAGCTTAACCTGTTTTTTTTTTCTTTTTTTCCCGGCACATATAAACTCATTTCTCCTCCCTCTTACTTACTTTTTGTCTCCCAATGCAAAGAGGATGAAATCAGGCGAATGAGACGAGCTCCATTATTGCTGTATTTTCTTTACAGAGAAATGTTATTTACTAGAAAGATATCATCCTAGCTTTTAATCCTCTTAGCGGTGGATTGTGGTTGTACTTACAGCGCCATGCACCTGCTCAACTGCCTTCTCTTAAAGCTGTATAAACACAGCCGCAGGAGCATTGCCTTCCCAAGCTGAACCTGACAGCTTTTTTTTTCTTCTTCTTCTTTTTTTATGAGAGTTAGACAGACGTAGGGAGCTTACACAAAGTTTAGAGGACAACGACTTGATGGGATGATGCTTATGAGCGTAAGACAGGCCCTCTAACATGTCAGATGTGGTCCGACCCCAGCTTGCGAATGTGGTTCTTAGGTATCTTCAGGAAGAGCCTCAAAATGATTAAACAAAGTGAGTGTGAGTAGGAAATGTTTACATATAGCCTGTGAGCATGTCAACGTATCTTCACAGTGCTTGTGCAGAGGGGAAGCCTTCTTCTGTTAGCCTGGATTACAGAGCAACAGAACCTTTTCCTCTTTTGCAACCAAAGTTTTTTTTTTTTTTTTAAGTTTTTGACTTATGTTCTGACTTGATCCACTGGAATGTTAAATTCACAGGACACTTTTTTTGGTACATCTTTGTAATATCGGGCTGGGCCCACATTTCCTTTGAGAACTGCTTTAATGCTTCATGGCATTCATTTGAAAAAGGTGTCAGAAAATGGAGAGAAAGCAGATTGATTCCAAATGTGTTCAATTAGATTAAGATCTGGCGACTGTTGAGGCCATTGAACATATTAAAGAACCCCGTTTTAAATTACATGAGCTTCGTTATATGTTACACTATTTTGTTTGAAGTCACCATCAGAGTATGGGTACATAAAGGTATGTGTATGGTCAGCAACAAAACATAAGTAGGCTGTGGTGTTTAAATGATGCTCAGCTGGTAGTAAGGGGTTCAAATGGTGAAAAGAAAATATTTCACGCAGCATTATACCACAAGTTGCCAGAACAAGCCAAGTTGGTTTCATGCTCCCTTGTTGTTCACACCAAATTTAATGTCGTAGCTGAAATTAAAAATTATCACATCAGACTCAAACGGCACACGGTGTGGCCTTCTGGTGCTGTAGCTCATCTGCTTTAAGGTTCAACGTGTTATGTGTCCAGAGATGAAGATAGTTTTTGTAAAAATTCCAAAAGCTCAGCAGTTTCTGAAATACTCAAACCAGCCCACAACAAACATGGCATGTACCTCCCCATTGTTTTGCCTGGTTTGAATTTCAGCGAGTTGCCTTCACCTCATACCCTTCCATCCATCCGTTGTCTGTACACGCTTATCCGTGTAGGCTCAAAGAGGGACTGGTGCTTATCTACAGCGGTCATTGGAGTAAGAGGTGGGGTGTAACACCTAGGACAGGTCGCCATGCCATCACAGGCCAACACAGAGACAAAAAGGACAAAGACACACTCACATCCAAAGGCAATTAGGAGAAAACAAAAACCTGTTTTTGGACTGTGGGGGGGGGGCATCTTCACCATATATATGGATACCCAAATGTGTTGCAATGCTACAGTGTGATTCTTTGATTCTTTGTTTTAACAAGTAATCGGACAGGTGTACCTAATAAAGTGGTTGGTGAGTGTAGGTAAATTGCATCAAATACTTCTCTGCTGCTGCAAAGGTCACTGTTTCTAAGACTAAAATAAGCTTTCCTTCTGAGCTTGTGTGTATATTTAGAAAGTTGAGATTGAGGAGTGTTTTTCTTTTCTTGTGAATAATCCTTCTTCCTCCTCCTTACTAAAGAACATTATGTCTTGCTGGCATGACAGGCACTGCTCTGTGTTAACATTACCTCCTCTTTTCTAACAGGGTTACAGACACCATTCGTAGTCTCACTCCCTGTTGGGAGAGAGACAAAGAGTACAGCACAGACAGAAGACAGGAGCAGAAAAATAGTGGCCTTATGCGTCTGAAGTGTGTGTATATGTAGACAGAAGGGAGGCAAGTTGTACCACAGGAAAACAATATTGAATTTGAAATATTGGCCGGTGTAGTGATTGAACATGGCTCTCTTATCACTGGGTTGCCAGGTTTCCCAGCCATAACGATGACTTATCACTGGGCTGAGGAACGTGGAGTATATAACAAGATTCCCCGACATGACAAACAATGCCCTGAGGAGACACACCACACTCTCCAGACCAACCCGATCCAGGGCATCTGGCTCTGAAAATGGAGGATTCTCTGAGGACTGTAGCACAGGGCTAAAGTGCATCTGAGAGCAAAGAAGACTCCACTATGTTTTCTTTGTATTATTAGTTGAGATGGCAAGTGCTGTGCACACTGATAAATGTTACAAGTGCAGTGACATTTTATAGAATAACAAGAGTATAATGTATGCTTGAAGTTTTGGTCAGGTTATTTATCACTGTCATTTTTTTAGGCAATTATCTTGCCAGGTGTTAACATTTCTGGCTTTTGTACACACTCTGTACCCCTTTGAAAAGTTCATTTATTTCTGTAACTCATTTCACTAAGTGAAAAAAAAAACTCTACAGGGATTATTTGCAGACGGAATTATGTTTTCAAGCCTTTCTTTCTGTTAAATATGATTTTTCACTTACAGTTAATGAAAACACGACTTTGAAGATTAGAATATTATGTCAGACCAGTTAAAGAAGTATTCACAACAGAAATGTGGGCTTAATAAAAACTACATTTAATAAATGCTTAATGGTTGCAACTGTACATATAGAAGAATCAACTTGATTCACCAAATTTGTCCCTACGAACAAGGAATTTGACTTTGGTTCCACTTTATTTCTCCATATTAAATCTACATTGAAAATGGAAACAAAAAGTGCTTTTTGTATATATATATATATATATATATATATATATATATATATATATATATATATATATATATATATATATATATATATATATATATGTGTGTGTGTTGTTGCTTCAAGACATTATGGATACATGCAAATATTATAGAGACCTTGAATTTAATGGTAATATCGACGTGGATGAAGTTTTTCTTTGATTCATTTCAACTGCAGAAACCTTTATACCAATTTTGATCAAATTAATGAATATTCGACAATATTTTAAAACACATTCAAGGTCATAGCCTTGTTGGAGTCCTGGTTAACTCAGGATAAAGGGGTTGATTTTCCTATTGAGGGTTATCAATTTTATTTCATTAATAGAGCTAGCAAGCGAGGAGGGGATGGGGTCCTGTATATAAGTAATGATCTTAAATGTAAAGCAATAGAACAAATGACAACTGTAATCAATGACTTAATGGAGTGTAACTGTCAAACTAGAAATGGAAAAACAAAAAAGATATTGTTGTATCATGTGTATATCAAACTCCTGGGTCAATTGTAAAAACATTTACTGATCGTTTGGAACAACTATTAAGTAATATAAATGAAAATAAAATGAATGCTATCTGCAGGTATTTCAATATTGATCTCTTAAATGCATCAAGTCACAAAATGCAAAAGCTACTTTACCTAACAAATTAACAGAATAAAGAAATGTATACATCAAAAATGGCAGATGAGATTAACTTGTTTGTTGTTAATGTTGGGCCAAATTTAGATAAATCTATCCAGTCCCATAATAAAAAGAAATGGAAAGGGGAAAGTAAAGTCATACAAATTATTATTTCTTGGGGAAGTGAGTGAAAATGAAATTATCTCAACTGTATCTAAATTAAAAAAGGAAGACATCATGTGATAGTAATGGATTACATATGTTTATTGTTAAAAGTACTATAGATTGCATTTGTAAACCTTTAAAATGTATAATTAGTCTTTCTTTTAATATGGGCATTTTCCCATCTAAAATGAAGGTGGCTAGAATCATCCCATTTTTTAAATCTGGAGACAGACAGTCTTACTAATTATAGACCGATATCTTTGCATTCACAATTTTCTTTTTTCTTTTGGAAAAAAATAATTGTAGAAAAAAATTATTATTTTATTGAAAAACATACTTTGGTAAATGACAATCAGTTTGGGTTCTACAGCGTTAACTTTGATAAGAATGACTAAAGATAATACTACACAAATATAAAACAAAAATTATACAACAGGAGCTTTTATTGATCTTAAAAAGGCCTTTGATACCTTTGATCATGGTATCTAAATATTTAAGTTCAATAGTATTGAAATGGGTAATCAGTTATTTACAAAATAGAGAATAATATGCAGAGTTAGCAGCATATGTGTCTGAATGTAGGAAAATGTTATATGGAGTTCTGCAAGGCTCTGTGTTAGGACCTTAATAATTTATTTATACATTAATGATCATTACATTACATTAATGATGATGTGAGGTGTCACAAAAACTATGTTTTGTGCTTTTTACAGATGAGACAATTTTTCTTTGTTCAGGAAATTATTTAAAAACATTAAATAGTATTGAACAAGAAATTGTCCTACTTCAAAATTGGTTTAAGGATAATGAACTGTCACTGAATTTAATTAAACTAAATTTATGCTATTTATGAATAAAACATATAATGAAAAAGTTAAATTATTTTTCAATGGAATTGATATTGAAAGAGTTCCAGAGTTTAGATTGTTGGGAGTAATATGGAAAAGTAATATGGTAAGATGGAAACCTCATATTGCATATATTAAAAATAAAATTTGTTAAAATCTTGTAGTTTTAAGTAAAGCTACGTATGTGTTGAATTATAAGTCAATGACAATGTTGTATTGTTTTCTGATTTTGCAATATTTTCTTTATTGATTCGAAGTATGGGGTAATTCATATACCAACAACCTAACGCCACTGATTGTCTTACAAAAAAGTGCTATAAGGATTATAAATAGAGCTGCTCCAAGAGAACCCACCACTGAACTGTTTTTTCAGGTATGGACTATTAAAAATATAGGATCGAGTTAAATTTCAAACACTTTTATTTATGCGTAAGGCAAAACATTATCAGACTTGCCATTCAAGGTCTGTTTACCCTAAATGAGAATAGTAGCAGAACACGATTGTATTTGAAACATCCGTCTGCCAGAACCACAGTTGCTGGTGTAAAACAATAGAACTTACAGTAACATGACCTTAGAGACTGTTCAAGCATTTCACTATCTAAATTAAAGTATAAGAAAAAAAATTATGAAAATGTATGAAATGAAATGTAAAAGTATCTAGAATGTATAATTTTATTTGTCAAACCCATGTTCAAGGCACAATGTGCCATTTTTTTGTTCATGATAAACTGAGAAGTGGGTAGGGTTCATAAGACAAGTTCCTCAACCCACTCCTGTTTTTACATGGGAGGACATGTCGTTGTATAGAACTGAGACCTAGCTTTGTGTAATGATAGTTTAAATGCATTACCATGAAAAGAACAAATGGAATGAATAAATGTTTATATATATATATATATATATATATATATATATATATATATATATATATATATATATATATATATATATATATATATACACATAGCACGTAGTAAGATGAAACAGTTAATTTCATCAGTACTAGATGGTCTCTGTTATTATTTTATCCCAGTCAACACTGATGTTCTGTTTATCCTTTTTTCTTGATAGGGACTGATATTTTGTCCCAAAGTTTTTATAAGCCAATCTCAATATACTACTTCAACATGGGGCCATTGAGTTTTTCAAAGCTACTATAATGTAGCAACCTGTAGCAACTTTTCTAGAATAAGCTCTATCACCTCTCAGCCATAGAAACCTTCAAATTAGCTCAGTCCACTCCTCATTCACTATAGTCATCAGCCCAGACCAGTTCCACCTGCTGCCACTAATCTGTTCCTTCTCTGCTCACCTGTTCCCCAGCCTTCATATACCTGCCTCACTCACCCACTCACTGCCAGATCATCTTGTCACCTCACTTGTGCTCTGCTGCCATGATCTTTTCAGTTCCTGTGTTCTCTGCCTGCATCTGGTCATGTCTGGTTCTGGCAGCATCTCCTGGTCTGTCAGCACTAATCATTTTCAAATAATGTACTCTATGTTGGCTAATTTTGCGTTCACACCCCCAAACCTGATTGTTTCAGAGTAAAACGCGATCCAAAGTCTGCACATGTGGTCTTTTATTTGTAAACTTAACCTGATCCGCTTTACTTTTCACCAAATTACTTCCTGCCTGAACAGTCCTCTTTGCTTCAGATTGATGTGGAGACGAGCGGCAATAATAGAACAGCTACATATCTTAAAGTGATGGCACATCTGAGATGCTTCAGAATTGCACCGCAACACGGTGGAAATGCTCTGACTTGAGTCACTCTGATTAACTGCGAAGGCGTAGCTCAGCAACACCACAATGCTTCCAAAATCAGTGAAACCCTGTGGTAAGGCTGAGTCCAGCTACCCTCTGGATGAAGGCAATTTTGACCACTTGTATCAGGCATCTCGTTCTTTTGATGATGATCCATATCTTATGACAGAGAGGGTCATACCATAGAGGGACTGGTAAATTGACAGCTTTGCTCTATGGCTCAACTATTTCCTCATCATAACAGACTGGAGTAGACTCTGCATTAGCCACTGCAGACAAAGTCCCTTTCTGTCTGTCCATATCCATAAGCCATAGAAGAGATCATGAGGTTCCCAATCCATACACCCTCCTCTTCACAACTTCCCCTTGAGATCCTGTCCATGAATACAAGGGGAAGCCCTGGTGAAGTCACTGGACACAGGCTCAAATGTGTGCAGAGAATGCAGACACAGTGCTTATTTTTGGCAAAAAAAATATTGGATACCCCTTAAAAGCCACCCAGAAACCCCATGCGCCCAAAGCACACTCACAAAACATCCCAGGGGACATGGCCGTAGGCCTTATCCAGATCCACAAAACACATGTAAACTGGAAAGGCATTCTCCCATGAACCTCTAAGCAATTCCTCAAGGGTACAGATCAAGTTCACTGTTCAAATGCCAGGACGAAAGCCACATTTCACCTCCTGGATCTGATTAAAAGATTAAAAGATTCTTTATTGACACCGCGTGTTACTGTGGTGAAATTTCTTTTTGGTCACTCCAGCTAAGAGTACACATCAAATGTCAAACAAACAAACAGACAAACAGGCAATGAACAAGGTTTACAGTGTTTTTTTTTTTCATTATAGTGTCCAAAAGATAAAAAAATAAAAAGATGAAAATTCAAAACTTTGCATGAACTAGTTGTCCTTCATGAGTCGTAAATAACAACTAATGAGGTAACAATGTGCTTTGTGCAATAATGATTTGAGGCTTCCTTTACAGAAATGTGCATTTAGATATTCTGAGATAATAATGTGAAGGTAGGCAATAACATTAAGGGGATTGTAACGTATGATGGGCTTGTAACAGTGGGGTGATTTAATGTGTTGGACTGCAGTCTCCCATCAGGGGACAGTTGCCCTCACAGCTCTTGGGAAGAAGCTGTTTCTAAGTTTATTTGATTTGGATTTGAGGGTTTTGAAGTTTACCTGATAGGGGCAAACCGCGCATTGCCTGGGCGAGTGGGATCAGTGAAGATGCGTCTGGCCCTTAGGATCTGAGGTTCGATTATTAGTCAGAGCCTCCTCTCTAACAACCATTAGTTTTAAAACTTCCTTGAGGCTTTTCATATTTTATTTTATTTTATTTTTTCCAGTCACGGCTTTAATACACCATGATGGTGTCATGGCAGCAGTTCAACAGTTCTTCATCCTCCATTTGTATGTTCTCCCTCATCTCCTGAATACCTGATCCTACTATTGGACCCGAGTAGGTACCCGATCGTGAGGAACAGGAAAATGAGACTGTAAAGGAGGGGCTGGGGGGCTGGGGTTCTGTAAAATCAAGCATGCTTTACGGAAGGGCCTCGGCTACTATCATGGTGGAATTTTCACCTGGTTCCTAGTACCAGTTCCCCTTCAGGGCATCGAGAAAAATTCAAGTTTGTTTTCATCATCTCAGTCTTTGAATTTCGAACTGGACCACCGTTCTACTACAGCCGTGGGTGATACGTGATAGCTACAGGTGTTATATATATATATATATATATATATACATTCCACAGAAACTACCCTACCTAAGGTTTCTAGTGACACTTTAATGTCTACAGACTCCGGGGCACAAAACAGTAATGGTTCTCCTGGATCTTACATCCACATTTGATGCTGTTGATCATAGTATTTTGATTAATAGGGTTCACAATGTAGTCGGTCTATTGGGTAAGGCTCTAGAGTGGTTTAAAGCCTATCTCTCTGGAAGATCTTTTAGGGTTTTTGCAAACCATTACATGTCTGACTCAAAATGCCATCTATGTGGGGTACCACAGGGCTCTGTCTTGGGACCTATTCTTTTTCTTTTATATATTTTCCCTCTTGGCCAGATAATCAGGCTGTTACCTGATGTGTGGATTCAGGAGTATCCTTCTTCAGCCTGATGGCTTCCATCACAGCTGAAAGCTGCGTTGAGGTAGTAATCGTGGTACCTTCTGATTCCTCATTCTCAACCTGTATTGGGACATGAGAGAATTTCTCCTGGAGGTATGAATTGAAGATCACTGGGACAAGTACCTCTATCAGACCTTACCAGTTTACCAGCTTACCCACATGATCTATATACCCCACCTACGTGCCATCGGATCCAACTCAATACCAGGTGTTGATTGGTTGAAAGCTCTGCACCTAAATCCAACAAAAACTAAAACTCTGGTCAGGTTCAGAGTGAGGCCATCCATCCTTATCACACCCCTCCAGGTAACAAAATTGTTTCCCACATGGGCATTGAAGCACCTAGGAGCACCACTGAATCCCCAGATTCAGTGGAAGCATCCCTTCCAGGAAACACACCAGTGACTCCAAAAGAACTGGATAATCTGAACTGCTGTTGAGTTCATAAGCACAGCCAACAGTCAGTACCTTCTTTCTTGCAACCTGAAGTTGCAAAGAGATGACCCCTTTGCCTCCTTACCCACCAGTGAGGTGATACTTCATGTTCCTAAAGGAAGATCATATCACCAGGAATTAACATGCCAGTGCTTCCACCCATGCCTGCCACCCAACTTGCATAGCACCTGATCCTGACTGTTTCTCTCTGTTGGTGGTGAGCCAACATAAAGATGCTTCCTTGTAGCTTCTTTAAGCTAATTTCAAGAGTCACATGAGCCAAAGCTGAATCACTAGGTGGTCACTGATGAGCTCCCCTTCCAGACCTCGCTCCATGAGGGTCCCTGGTCTCCCAGTCCGGACAAGTTTCAACTCTTTTTGTGGTCAGCCATAAGGCTTGTACTGTCATACATTATCCCATCTGCTGTGTTAGACTATTTAATAGTCAATTATTTTGTTTTTTTTACCATATTCGTCCGGCTTACTGTTTTTTGCTGGACAAAAAATACAAAATCCATAATGTATCCCTGTTTTTAACAACCCTGTTCTGGTACATTTCAGCTTTGGTCATGTCACCACTCTATCCTGATTTTCCATCCTGTTAATAATATTTGGCTGAGCATCATAGTTAAAATTTGTTACAACTGTCAATTGGGGTTGAATAAGATCACGCTGCAGCCATTTGGCTCATGCATGGTATAAAACACATTATGTTAAGCTGTTGTCCAGAGTTTAACCTAATACTGCTAAAACTGGTAAAGTTACTTTTACTATAAGATACACACCTTGCTCCTTAAAATCTGGAACCATGAACCTTCGGGTTAAAAAAACAGATGCTGAGTGAAATGATTCCCATTCCGCTTTAAATACACTGGTAAATGATTGTTCACCCTTTGGTGTTTCATCTCCGCCTTCATGTCCCAGCTAGTAATAATCTTTGAAATAAGAGAAATAACCCCTCACTGTCTCTTTTCTTTTCTCTTAAAGGAGTTCTCATTAATTTGGTTTCTTTTGGCAGAAACCTTGTATGCTTTCTTTTTTATGTATGTATCTGTTGCTGGCATTGAAATGGATTTGTTTATAGTTGTGACCTTTGCTGCTTGAAGTCTTAAAGCAGTTCTGCTGTTGAGAGCCAAAACTCTGGCAAGGTCAGCTCATTTCTGTTTACTTTTCTAGCACTATTTACCCTCTGGGGCCTTTAAAAGCACTTCTGCAAAACATCACTAACAGGCAGGCAGGGGGGGAGAGAGAAAAAAAAGAGTGGAGACAGAACAAGGATTAAAAGAAAAACTGAGAGGATGGTGATGGGATTCTAGTCTCCCATCAGTGACACTGTCATATTCCCAGGAAATTTGGTAATCCTTCTCAAGGTGTATTGAAACATGCAGGTTTATACTCTGCTTCAAGTATCTGCACTAGTATATTGATATGTGCGATGCATTAAACGTAACGGGTCAAACTTTCCTAAGTAGCATTTCTAAAATGCATATATTTCATAATATATATATATATATATATATATATATATATATATATATATATATATATATATATATATATATATATATATATATATATATAAATTTAGAATGATAGACCCTGGGGCTGTTGCCTTAATGCAAAGCCATGGACTTGGGATTAACCCATCAATAATCACTATCTGCCGTGCCACGCATGTGCCCCTCCAGAGCTAATGATTAATCTCCCCTATATAGGACTGATCACTATCAGATTGATGAATGCACCAACCAATCATGTTCCGGCAGAGCCACAGCATGTACATACAACAATAAGTGATGATGAACAACCTTTGTTGTTGGTTATTTTTGTTGGGCTGCGTAGAGTCCCTGTGGTTTAAGTATGTGGTAGCACTTTGTTTATTCCAACAGGAGAGGTACAATGTGTACTAGCTAGTGTTGATAGGTGTTATTTTTATATAAAGTATACCACTGAAAAGTTATTTTTGGTTAACCAGTCATTTAAGTGCCTTCCAGTTATTCATAACTGTTGAACGTTTCACAGTGTATCAGAGTGCAACCTCAAACACAATTGTATTTATTGCTATTTTTTCTAATAACACAACCTGCATGTTTAGTTTGTACTGTGATGAATGGTGAGCTCCCTTCCACCTACCCCCCCCCCCCCCTTACAGTATTTTGCTGCTACATCTCAGTATTTGGATGTAGCCAAATACAGGGCTTCTTTGAGCATATCTATGTATTTGGTTATGTCAAACTCTGAGGAGTGTTCATGTGCCAGCTGAAAAAAGTTTTATCACAACATGCTGCCACAACAGCATCTGAAGGACATCACAGGACTCCCTGCTTGATCCCCTGCAGTTTGCTCACTGGACAAACAGGTCGGCAGTTGATCCAGCCAATTTGGGACTATACTTTATCCTATACCACTTCAACCACCCAGGGCTTTAAGCCAGGATCCCCCGGTTGCTACCTGTCAGTGGATCACCAGCTTTCTGATTGATGGGCAGAGGCAGGTGAGACTTGGGAGTATCTCCTCCTGCTCAAGAAACATTAGAATCTGCGCCCACCAGGGTCTTATACCTGCTTCTCTTCTGTAAAAGTCATTCTGTACACACATGACTTTACCTCAGTTGACTATTTTTTGTGTGTCCTCTCTGGCAATGTAGCATTAAGAATTGTTGTCCTAATGCCAAAAATAGCCCAACAGATTTTACTTTCACAAGTGGAGCGTTACTGCTTTCACCATAGTGCGCCACTTTATTTATACATGCAAGATGCTTTATTAGATTTTATGCTGGGACTGTTTCATGTTCAATGGACACAGAAACGGGAAGTTAGAAGAGGAAAAAAAGGAGCGAAACAGATGAGACAAAATGCTAAAAGGGAGAAAAGATGAAAGAGAAAGAGAAGTGGAAAGGGAGAGAGCAAAATAACATCCACTGGGGCCCAGGTCCCACGATACAACTGCCAGGAGCAAGCCGGCGCCCGCCCGTGCACCCAGCCCCGGCCACCGAGGACCACCAACGCACCAGCCAAGTGGAAGCAACGCTTCCACTATATCACTATATATGAGCTTGAACTGGAACGTTTTGTTAATGGTGTGTTTGTGGTTGTGGTACTTTTCAGCTCCCCCACGATGAAGCTGTCAAAACACTCATCCAGGTAGCTCTCAAAGCTTGTCAAGGTCTCCTCGTCTAGTGTGTTTTATTGTGAAATATGAAACAATTGGTAATATTTAAACGTGACTTCATTTAACTTTAAATTATTTGCTTGTTCTTACCTGGGTGGATTGGATACATATTATGTGTATACCGCCATTTTTACTTAAGCACAGCTCTAACGAGATCTCCTCTGCAAAGCCATTTCAGTCAGTTGACTCTTTAAGTTTGCAGATGATACTACGGTTATCGGTCTAATCCTAGGCAATATTGAGTCAGCATACAGATAGGAGGGGGATTGCCGCTAAATAACAAAACAATTAATTAATTTAAAGAAATTTGAAAAGTATTAGGTAGTTTGCGTGACATTGTCTGAGATGTTAAACACATTAAAGGAACTTGTTAAAAAGTTAACCTTATTGTCATATAGAACGTCACGTGACAAGCCTAACAGCCAGGCTGTACAACACACTACACACCTTGACGATCTTGCACATCTTCCTCGAATGACATAAAAGTCAACCCGACGCATCCAAACACTAGTGGCGGCATTTTAGGAGACAGATGGTACACTGAAAACGCATTCCCCTCAATTCTTCTTCCATTTAAAAGGTGCAATTCCATTGCATCCATCACGCAGCATTACACACGAGTGTCACCATAATATTTAAACGTTTTGCAGCAATCAGTGTGCTTGCCTCACAGCTTGTCACAATTTATGTGTTATTCCGTGGTACACAGCACGCTGGTGTTTATCAGGGAGAGGAATGTAAAAGTGAGAAAACTTTTAAATATCGTGCAGACTTTATTTAAGAATTAAGTTCTTATGTATAGTTATGCCTTAGTAGTGCAAGCATAAATAACACTGCAGTTTTGAATACTTATGATGAGTGGAATCATGATGCAGTGTGGCTTCAGTTCCCAAGCTCACCATCAGTGTCATCAATTCCCCCTGTCTCCAAAACAAGCATACACATGGCCCAGAGTTTGTGTGAGGGGCCGCGCATTCTCCCACCAAGTTAGTTTTCATGGATCACAATCTTTGCATGGAAAGTGACATACGCCAGTTTTACGTCCCGTTTTATGCGTCCAGAATATTTATAAATGACAGCCCAGGTCTTCACACATAGTCACTGCTCTGAGGATGGCCTGGTAGAGACTGTACTTCCTTGGGGAACTCAAGAAGTACAACCTTGCACAGGAACTACAGGTAATCTTCTACACCAATATTAATCAGTCTGTCTTGTTATTGTCAATCACAGTGTGTTTTGGCTCATTCACACAGCAGGACAGGTCAAACTGTAAAGAGCAATTAGGTCTGCTGTGAGGGCATAATTGTTTGTTTCCTCCATTTACTTGTGCAGGTCTGGAAAAGGTTACGTAACATCTCTGCAGAGCCCACACATTCTGCACACAATTTTTTTTAGACTTTTGCCTTCAGGTCGGTGCTACAGAGTGCTATTTGCAAAAACCAGCCACCACAGAGGTGGTTTCTTCCCCCAGACTCTGATGAACACAAGGGACACCTTACAGCCTGAGTAGTCAGCTACACTGCTGTGAAACAAAATAAGCATATTGAACGATCACAACCTCCCTTTTTTACATTTTACAAAAAAACACCCACATATACATATTGCTGGTTATATATTTATACCTAATGTCTGTATGATTTGAGTGCTGTAACCAAAGTCAAATTGATTGTGCACACATGCATGGTCAATAAAGCTAATGTAGCTGGTTCAGTAAAATTCTGTGCTTAATAATTGTAATGTTTACCTTGTGTTTCAAAATGACTAGTTTCTTAGACTACAATGAAAAGCAAAGCCAATATGGAGAAATTGTGTCCCTCCTTGTGAGATTTACTGTATCTGCCATTGAATGATGGATGTAAATTTTGTCCCTGTCGCTTGTTGTTTCTCAGCCTCGGCCTCCGTGTGTTCCATGCTGATGTCCTTGTATAGTCAGGCCTGGGTTTATTTTCTCTGGATACGACAGAGACACCTCCTCTTGAACTTTTACAGCCCCTCTTAGTGATGTGTATCTGAGAGAGTTGACCTGGGTCACCAGGCTTTACATGCTTCCGCCTGCTTCCAATCTCCTGTGTTTGTTTTTCTTCCGCTTTGCTTTTTCAGATCATTTCTTTTCACACGTTCGCACATGAGCAGAATAACAATGGTCGATCAAAAATAAGAGAAAATTTTAGTTCTCAGAATGTATCTTTGTGGGGGTTTTTTTTTGGATTTTTTGCAATCTTGCCCATTTTGGAGTTGAAATCCTAATAAAGATAAAGTGCTCAACATAAAGCCTGATAAATGCCAGAACTGGTAAAGAGATCAACAAATAACCAGAACATATGAGACCCCACAAAGTTAACTAGCCCCTTACCATGCACCTAAAACCCTGAGCAACATTTATCCCTGACACTCCCAATCCTTGGCCACATTTTACACCACCTATCAGTCACACAGGTTGCCTCTCAGAGTCACGGAAAACGACTCTGAGGGGGACTGTTCACAGTCAGGATACCAAGTCAGGTCTGGGAGAATTATATCAATATTACAAAACACTATTTTAATACAGAACCCTCCTTCTACAAATTACTGAGTCGACACAGGGAGCTGAAACTCTGCGGGCCTAAACTAAAGTGACAGTTATTGGCTCCATTGGCCCAGAAGAAAAATCTGTTAAGCCCTTTGCTGTTGTGTCACATTTCTTGAGTCGGGAATGTATCGCCATGCATTTGATATGACCACATTTAACCATGCACTCATGAGTCTGGTCCATAACTCTCCTCCTACTGAAATTTATAACACAGAACAGCATTATGAGATAGTCCTGTATACCAGCCACAAAGCACTCCCCTGTCTGCTGTTGACACACTATAAACTGTGACACAAATCCCAAAGATTTGTTGTTTGAGTAGGTTATACCTTTGGTTTTTTTAGTAGGTAAAATAGACATATCTTTATTTGTGTTTCATGACCCACTGGGATGGAGAAAATACATGAAAACCTTGTCATCATGTACAATGTATTGGACTAGTATTTGATAATGTAGATACAATGTTATTGCACATCATATGTTGGTATTGGCAGCATCAATTATCCAGAAAGGCTTCACTGGTAAAACGTTATGCAAATAATGTTTAATCAGTTTTTACTTTCTACAAAATCCAGAACATTGACATAAAACTCTATTTGATAAAACTCCCTGACGCTTTATGTTGTAAAGCCATTCCACTGTGGAAGTAGAAGTGTTTAAATAATATTATTAAATAGAATGCATAAAGCAATGTGACATTTTTTGATCATGGGGATGTTACATATGTCAGCTGTTGGCAACAAACCTTGAATCTCCAAAACTATAACTTTCCAGGAAATGGAATGGAAAAAAACCTTGCATCTAAATAAAAATTTATGCTGCTTGTTTTTGATAAATTTCACTAGAAATGTGGTAATGAAGGGTGATCAAAAGAGCAAATTCTTCCAAGAAAACAAAAATGACTTAAAGTGGAAATGCAAGGTTTTGTAAATGTTGAGAAACAGAATTTTGCAAATGTCCTGCATTGTTTGACCCCAAAATTACATAAGGTTTCTGCCTGATATTGGGTTTGATCTGCCCGTCTGATTTTTATGTGTTCTTGTGTGGTGTTTGAGCTTCTATGTGCAAATATTTGAGTCTAAAAGTTAAAAGTGGGGTAGTGAGCCATTGCATGTGAAGAGACACCAACATTAAGTGTTATTGACTTCAACTTTACCTTTCAGAGGTCATCTGTGCTTGAAGGGGATGTGACATTGACAGGTAAAGTGTACCCACAATACAGATAGTTAACGTTAGTGTCCCTCTGCCAGACTCACAGGGACAGCCTTAAAATAATCTGTTCTGATCTGTCAACGCTCCTAATTAGCTATGTGTTCAGCAGACCTCTTCAGGCCACTTAATAATGGGCATGTGGTCATAATGTTATCAGTAAACTCATGCAATGTATCCTATGTGTTTAAATTATTCACAATAACCAATTTGCTAGATCCGATGTAATTTGCACCAGGCTGTTTCAAGTCCAGTTGTGTTATTTCAACTTCACTCTTTTCACGTTCAGTTTTCACCTTCTGAGTTTAACTTTTACACTCACACTGCCATTGACAAGCATAAAATAAAACTGACAATTAAAAGTTCTCAGGCTTGAAATATCAACAATATATTTTTTTCTAAATTCTCCTGTATACTTTCTTCACATTGTTGTGCTGAACCCTCACTGCTTCGTAGCTGGTTTACACACTTTTAATGCTTTTTTTTTTTTGCACACAATCTTCTGCTTGTTTAACAAGGAACACACATTTGCACACGCATGCACACAAACCCAACCATGCACTCGACAATTAGACCACATCTGAGGAGCATTACCCGTTCCTCCAGTGTTTACACAAGGTCAGTCTTGACGAGAGTAAGTGGGAGGCACAGATATTCTTGTGACACTCACTGTAATGCCTTTCTGTACACTCTGGCGGGCCATGTGTTTTCCCCGGGGGTGGAGGGTGGTAGTACTTGTTGTTTAGTTTAATGAACGTCACTACTAACTGACAGCTCATACAAATTACAGATGAACGGGAAGTTGATTATTGCTTGCAGTTTTCTCATTTGGTCATGCTTTTTTTTTCTCAAGCTGTAGTTTTTCACCTCGTGAGAAATAATAAAGAAAGGTTTATTTAATTGGACCAGTTGTGTCTTTATATGCATCCCTTTCCTCATTAACACATACACCCACTCTTTACATAGGGAATGCTTGGCACATTGGAGCCCTCAAATGTATGACGCTCATTGGATACAAGCTGTATGTTATTGTCGTTATTCGTCTGTCTTTGAGTATCATTATCTCACACAACTGGGGGGATGACTCTTTTTCAAAGACAAGTTAAGCATCTGGGGGTGGAAGTAATCTGCTCACTTTTTTGAGGAAATTCCAACATAGGACTTGACAAATAGACAAACTGAAATCAAATCAAGAGTGACAGCAGAGGGTTTTTTTATGCATAATGTTGCAGCTATTGTAAACTATTGTAAACACTTTCTTCACTAAAATATCTGCAAAGAAAAGTCCCAAAACATCCTGGCACTTACATTCAGACAGTATTTTTCTCTTACCACCCACTGAATCTGTTTTTTTTTTTTTTTTTTTTTTCAGCAGCGTACAGCAGCTCTCACATGGGACATGAGTGCATTGGAATCATAGAGAATTGGCTCAAAGAACGGGAATCATGACCTCTTAAAAAACACTGAGCAAATCCACAGAGAATACATCCATCCATCCATCCACGCATACATACATT
The DNA here is from genome assembly GCF_011125445.2 of Fundulus heteroclitus. Classification (NCBI taxonomy): domain Eukaryota; kingdom Metazoa; phylum Chordata; class Actinopteri; order Cyprinodontiformes; family Fundulidae; genus Fundulus; species Fundulus heteroclitus. Next base: position 30,126,048 of record NC_046372.1, read on the forward strand.
GTCTTCATCTTTTCCAAGAACAGGTAATAGGATAACAGGTCAAGGGTCTCCTCCAGCAGGGAAAACCTCTCAAAGGGAGGTGTCCTGAAGGAATCTTGATCATATGACAAAACCACATCAGCTGACTCTTATTGATAAAGAGAAGCAACAGTCCTACTCAGGGTTCCTCCTGGATGATGTAGCTTCTTAATCATATAAATTAAACCACCCTATGAAGGTACTTACTTCAGCTGCTTGTACCCAGGATGTTGCCTTCTCCAAATTTTCAAAACATTCAAGGACAAGAAATCGAAAAGAAAAAGGTACAGGGGAGCGATTACTTTGCAATGCTACTTACTGTGGGAGACTCTTTGCACAGGTCTGAATTATTTAAACGGGTTCTTTAGATAGGTGCCCGTGTTAAGGAGGATCATTGAAATTGTAATTGTTGTCTTCTCAGGGATATCAATGATATTTTTGGGAATGGTGCTATGATCACATTCTGATGTTGCATGATTATCCTAATTAAACAGCAAAAACCCATAGAATTGTAGCTGACGATTAGTGAGCCGTAACTTTTCAAGTTTTGAAATTTGCTACATTACAGCTCCCATCCCATTTTACTTCCTCTTTTTGTCTGCTTTTGCCCCCACTTTTTCACTGCCTCCCTCCATCGATCCTTAACTTGGTTCTTCATTCCTGCACCGTGATCATATAGCTACTCGTGTTGAGATTAATATTTCACACTTTGATGTCAGGAATGTGCTTTACAAATACAGAGGTATCGGGGGCATAATGAGAATAAGACAGACTGGAGGAAAGAGAGGGAGCAAGAGACAGAGGGAGAAACTGGCAAGTTAGTCGAGGTTTGAAGCATTCTCAAATGTATATCCTATGTGTGTGTTTATGAGAGCAGCTGTGTGTGATTTTGCATGTGATTGTATGTGTGGGGGGGACCCCTGTTGGCAGTTACCCGTGCACCTTCCACAGGCTACGGTTGCAGAGGCGTGTCATTGTTGCTGCAGGCTAGCGGAGGTCAACAAGGGGGTACCGGCCAGGCTGCTGCTCCTCATTGGCTCCCAGGCAGAGGCTCTGGCCTCGTCCATTAAGCCAATCACTCACAGCCAGCTGACCCCTGACAGCCTATCAGTTTACTTGGCCTGGAGGCTGAGAGCAAATAGACAAAGGCAGAGGTGTCAGGGAGGGTTGTATTATTAGAAAGGAGCTTGGAGAGAGATTCAGGGAGAGCGAGTGAGACAGAGAGAGGAAGAACGAGCAAGGCTGTTTAGCATGGCTGTAGCTGAGGAGCCAAAGGTGAGAGCAAGTGGTGGGCGAGAGCGCTCTTAATCTGTGGCTGACGAGGGCACCAGGAACCTCCATACAATAATTACATTAGAGTCGAGTAGATCCCTGTATCTGAAAGCAACACATTTATGCCCTGCAGGAAGATCCCTGGCTAATTGTAATCCACCAGGACGGAGCAGGCGCAAGAAGTGCCTGCTTCCAAACTGAAGAGGTTTAGGACAATGCTTTGTGCAAATTACTGTGTGTATAAAGTGGGAGTATGTATGCCTTGATCTGACCCAGGCACAAAGAGGCACCACGAAAGGAAAAACTACTGTAATAATAATAAAAAAAAACATCTTAATTCATCTTGCGCGTGCATATCAGTACATCAAAGTACATTATGTTTACATGCATTATGATTCAGGTTCTCCAGTGTACGTCGGTAGAATTGCTTTAAGCAGTGCTTGGGGGATCGGTGGATGGTGGAATGACAGGATGGAGAGATCGACCAAAAAGAAAATGGTTGGTTGGAATGAGAGGAGAGGGTATGGTATATCTGGTGAGCAGAGCCAGACGCAGCCAGAGGGGAGGAGAGGTTGATCTGTTTAGTGTCCGTCTCCTGCCAGCTTTCACTGGTCATTAAAAGTAGGCTGTTATCAGACAGTGCAGGGAGGACTACCCAACCAGCCAGCACAGCGCTGCGTCTTCAGGTAACAGCTCCTTATCTGTTCACTGATTGCCTTCACCCTCCCAATCCGTCTGACGTTGGCGTCTCAATCAGTCTTTAAATAATCTGCCTCCTCACACCAGAGCAAGAAGATCTGCCTCCACATCTCTCTCTCTCTCTCTCTCTCTCTCTCTCTCTCTCTCTCTCTCTCTCTCTCTCTCTCGCTCTCTCTCTCAGATCTTTTTCTTTCTTTTTGTGTATTATAATGAATATTAATGTGCCTGTCTTGTGCACTTATAAGCAATAAACAAGCTTCGAAATCTGTCTGTGCTCCCTCAGAGTATGTTAAGTTGTTGCACAGCTCAGTCCCCGAGAAAAAAGACAAAAAACTACAATTTATAATACAGCACAATGGGATGTTTGCATAAACTTGGTAGTGATCTGTTTGGCTCCAAGCCTCATAACTCTTTTCTTCAACTGGTTGATTGTAACAGTGAGGACGTACTTTGAGATGTTACTTTTGACCCAGATCGAGTTTCTGCAGGAAATTATTTTCCTGCTCCAACATGAGATAATTCAGTTAAGAAGGATAGGATAATGTTCAAACAATTAGAATTAGACTTGGCTTTTTTATTTGTTTCTTATTACAGTTTACATAAACTCACGTTGTGATGTTAACAATGTTTCCATATGGATCGTTTTGCAAGGTTATAATCTCAGGCTAATGCTAGCATAATTACTATGTTTTTATATGACTCATTTTATCTAATGAGATATCTTAAAGGAAGAGTGGACAACATTTCCAGAAATCAAGGTAAAAAACACCCGAGTCCGTTTCTGAATAACTGTGCATGCACAAGAACGTCCTAGCTACTCTTCCACTCCTCAGGTGCATCATGTGAAAAAATCTCCCAAATACACTCTGGTCTTATTTCTTTCTTCTGAGGCCTTTATCCTCTTCTCTAAAACTTGTAAGACAGTTTGATTCTTTCGATTCTCATCCATTTCCAAAGTATACGTGAGAGCAGTGCTACAATAAATGGCTGAAAATAAAGCTTACTGGATCCATAGACACTAGAGGTACGCATGCACAGCCAACAACAGGAAACAAGCAAGAAGTGAAGATGCGCATTGGTGTTATGTGAGTGCATCACAAGGATTGACTTATAGGACAACCAATAGATACAATGATCAGCTCAAAGCTGAAAAAAAGATTGTTCACTATCCCTTTAGTTTGTGTTACAGGTTTGCTGCAAAACTATTTAAAAAGTTGTTCCTCTTAGAAAAAAATGTGCTTTTATTTGATGGTCATAAGATTTAATGACTAGTAACTAAGCAATGTACACAGAGTGTCATTTGACACAAACACACAGAAAGCTGCAGCAGCTAATACAGTGTTTCTTTCACTGTGAAAGTCATTGTAAAGAAGGGAAAGCCACTTCTATATTAGATCAACAAAATGGGCACAGCCTATGGACCGCAAGATGTGGGTGCAAGGCAACAAAAACAGAGACAGTATCAGAAGTTATAATGCAGTCCAAATCTGATACTGATACTGATCATCTAAGAATGTTTTAATTGGGAACCTGAGCCAATCTTTGGGATTGGATAAGAACCTTTTTAATTTTAAACGTTTGTTAAAATGCCCTTTATGAGCACTGCAGAAAGTGCTTCTTTGTGATACCCTTGCAACTTGTCGCGCTATTGACTAAAAGAAGAAAAAAAAAAGTCCATCCCTATACAAGTTGTGCATTTTTAAAAATCTGCAGTAGATTTGGACAGTTTGGACTTTTGAAGACAAAATATCAATCAGATCAAAAGTTGGAAGATGAAGTCCCCAGCTCTAAAGGGGTTTATGCATTGGACAGCAAGTGAGAATGTATTTGTCTATCTATGTTGACTGGTGGCCTAATCATGGTGTACCTGAAAGGCAAATGGAATACCTCATATCCTAACATCATATAGTTCAAAGGCCACCTGTTATATGAAGAGTATTAGTTCAAAAGGCACACATATTCTAACATGGCACAGGAAAACACCACCACTGATGACCCATAAATTTGCATTCTAGAGCACATACACACCACGTCGCTTGCAGCAGAACCCCTTAGGTATATTAGCAGAACAGTGCTACATCACAGTGTTAAACTACTGAGAATTGAAATCCTATATCAATCAAGATTGGGAAAACATTTTGCTATGACAACCACCGCCACTGGTTGGCTCATTTCTTTTTACTAAAGGGTTATTTAAAGAGAAGCTGATGCAACACAGTTGTAATCATGCCCTTTTACTCCGTGAATTCTACCCCGTGAGTAATATGCCATTCGAAATATTGTGTAAGTTTCATACGACATAGTTAAGGTGTGTTTGACACTTGCGAATTCAATCTTTCTAAATACCAACTGAAACACGACAATAACAGCAATTAAAAGCCTTTCCCCCCCCCCTGTCAACTTTAAGTTTGGACAGTGATTGGAAATATTTGTTCCAGCAGCTAGAGTAGCAGCTCCAGTAGATGGTGTAATAGTGACTGTACATATTGACTGCACTCATACCTCAGAGTGAGTCAGATAAATGAATGTTCCACCTCCGTCACTACTTCACTGCTGATGTCATATGGGATTTTAGACTGTAGGTGACAACCGAGTAATAACTCCTCTATCTCTTCGGCTCAGTCTCTCTTTCTTGCTCTCTTGCAGCTCTCTTCTTCCTCTGCCTGGGAAGCAGAGTTCAGCTCCTAACCTGGACATCTTTCTCTCTTTCCCCCTCCGGTTTTGTTCTTCCCCCCACCCCCTTTCCATGCCCCCTGCTTCTCATCCGTGGAACGTGTGATATGTATCATTGGTTAAGACTACTCCAGGCCGGCATGTTGACATTCCCCCGTGCCTCTTCATCTCTCCCCGCAGAGCTGAGTGCTGTTGAGTTGTGTTGATTAATGATATTGATCGCTCCTCATACTGCTTGACTTTCAGTGAACGAGGGGAAGGGTGAGAGACAGAAAGTGAAACCAGAAGAGAGAGAGAGAGACTTTGAAAGAAAAAAAATGGCTCACTCAATCTTGATACTATAATTTTTTTTCCACAAGCTCTGTTTCCATGGAAACCATACTATAGGGAGAAAGATGGGAACAGTCTATACGTAGATACATAGAAAAGGGGTGGAGAATGAAAGAGCGAGGTTTGTTTACAGGTGTTAGGTGTCAGTGTGCTGTAACTTAACATATCTATAAGTGTCCATTGAAGTTAAATATACAGTATGTGCCGCCAATCCAACGTGAGAAGGTCTCTTCGGGATATGCAACAAAACATCAATGCCACTGACAGTAGGTTGTCAATAATCCTTTCAGAAGGATCTGCTTTACACCTAATAAGTTTTTCAATAGCAGTGAAGGAGCTGCAACACTTTTCAAGGTAGGAGAGATTTTTTTTTTTTACTCATGTAGAGGTAAAATACGTGCTGCGCCCTGCTCGTTCCTCCGCACCCCTGGTAAAAATGTGCAAAAAGCACACTGAGCATTTTTACGTCCTCCGTGGCGGCGTTATGAGATCACATGGCAACTAGAGTCATGATAGGCCGTTAAAGGTTGCTCTTGGCATGAGCTATTGAAAATTGCTACCATATTTCTCACCAATGGGAAGTCTGTCAGGAAAAGAGTTACACCAATGCTGTCATTGCATGACTCTGTCTTGAGAAAAAAAGTTTTAGTATTACTGTGGGTCCGGAATAAAGTAAAAGTGGCTGCTTTGAGCTTGACACTCTAATCATTATAACAGTCTTATTTTGAGTTAAGAAAAAAACGTAGGTTTTGAGTTCCTCTGTTGGTTCAACATAATCAAGTTGGTTAATGGAAGCACTGAAGAAGCCTGATCAATGAGGCTGATCAATATGTGAAAGGATTTTTGTACTGTAAGAGTAGCTTTAATAAAATATAATTTGAGATCCTTTTGTTAAAACAAAAAAAAAAAATGTTTCTCAAAATAAATTGCAAAAATCTAATTTCATTGTTTTAACTCTGTTCAGGTTATGGTTTTATTTTTGTATGATGCTTTTGTGATCACACTTCTCCCTTATCATTTCCCTTACTGTTAAAGGGGAGTTTTCCTCTCCACTGTTGCTTGATGCTTGCTCAGTATGAGGGATTGCTGCAAAGCCATCAACAATGCAGACGACTGTCCACTGTGGCTCTACGCTTTTTCATGAGGAGTGAAGGCTACTAGTCAAAACTTTATGCAATCTACTGGGTTTCCTTAGATAGGAAACTTTTAGACCAATTAACATGTATCGTGAATTGTCGTCATTATATATATAAAAAAAAGATTTAATTGAATTGAATTAGGTAGCAGTCCAGCTTTGTTTGTCACAGTTCCAAATGTTTTAAACTTTTCAATTATTTATCTTTCTGAGACTAAGAGCACATTTAAGTTAGTGGCAGTGTTTTCCGTGGACAGGGCTGTTTTCGGAACTAATTTCCTGTAGTTCACAAAGTACCCATTTAATTTCTTCTCCAGTTGAATTTTGTTTTGGAAATAAAAATCATTAAAAGTCTGTACTGCTACACTAATAAGGAGATTAAAGAAAATTTGAATGACCGCATAGAATAATATAAAAGCACCTTACAAATTACAACAGTACTTTATTTATTATTTATTTATCACATCTAACACCTAACATGTGCGTATCTGAGATACTTACCAATGAAGATCTGATTGCTCAAAAGTGCTCAAAAGTTTTATCCTTTTCCTTTTGTTTGGGGGGGAGGGGGGACTTAAGCAGTGAAAGTAAACGGAACATAACCAATGGAAATATCTTTAAACATTTTCTCACTGTTACTCAGATCATTACCGGTTTAATCTGACAGTTCCCTGAAAGGTTGTTTGCGTTGCAGCGCTGGTTCATTTGTTGACAAAGAGGGAATTTCCTGAGTGATGCTCACTGATGGAGCTTCCTCTCTCCCAGGCCTGACAGGACACATGGGGAGAGTTATACCACAACTGGGGTGGGGATTGCAGGCTCCCATGAAAGCTGAAATCCCAGGGTAAGATATTAAAATACTGTCATGAAGTGCATGTGTCTTTGTGTGTGCATGTTTGTTATTGTGTGTCTGTGCAGCAACAGGATGCAGAGTGTGTGAACCAGGGTCTGTCCCAGTGAATCAACTGGTGTCCAGGAAGAAAGGAAACATAATGAGTACAAGAGGATATTTGAGTGGGCAGTGTTTTGTCATTTCTCGACAAAACCGTGTTTTTCAGTGGGCCTGTGTTGGCTTTAGGGGTAAAGGAAGGAGGTGTGTGGAGTGCACACTTTTCCTCTCATATCCACAGGCAATTCCACATGCCCCCTGTGCAAACAAACATAAGCAGGTGCCTGTGCTCATTCTGCCATGTTGAGGGCAGCAGAGCGGGCCGTAACCTTTTTGAAAATGTGTCACCACTGGCGGGATGCCGTCACACTCCGGCGTGAAGCAGAAACAGGAAATAGTTACAGTGACATACCGTCATCACACGCGCACACAAACACTTTTAGATGAAGGTCTTTGGTCTCCTTTTTCAAATTCATTGCTCTGCTAGTGCGCTCGATCGCGGACCGCTGCTGAAAGTGTATCTAAAACTAATTATCTTTATCATGTGACGATACTTTTTTAGTACAGCAGAACATATGTGCTGTTCATGATGTCTTCTGTCTGGCCTTCTCTTGTTGCCCCAGCTGTCCTAACACGGATCTGTGTTGACAGTAAACACAGCTGCAGGTTACAGAGGCCCTGCTCTGGTCGGAGACAGCGCTCGGAAACCCGGTGGGGGAGAGAGCACGCAGAGAGCATGAATGCAAGAGAGGGCGCACCAAGAGGGAAAGGCTTCAGTCAGGGACAATTTACTAAAGGAGAAAAAAGAGTGCACAAGAACTCTTTTTGGTCCAGCATTCGGTCCTCAGCTCTTTCTAGGTTGTGCAAACAAGAGGGACCAAGGGACGGAATGGCATAACAAGAGAAATAAGTGAATCACATCAACAGACATTGAAACCAAACCAAAAGCTACCATCGGACCTATGCCCGATGGCGTTGAAAGTGGATCTAAAACCAAGAAAATTAGGATTTTGTAGACTATCAAGTCATGTCACGACTTTGAAGCATGCAGGTTGCTTTTTATTATGCCCTGTTCTATATAGTGTATGTTCATTGGGATGGATGGTGTAAAATGAATGGTATTAAACTGTGCCAAGACTTTTGCGGTTACTTTTGAAGTGATGTCACTGCCTCATGTTTTTCTTAGATGTAGCATTCAGCATCCCGAGGGAAGCAAACCCGCTAAACCAGTGTGAGATTGAGTCGTGTTTTTATTGTCATCGCTGTGATAGTCGAGGCACAGTTGTGTTGACCCTGTAGAAGTGGTGCACATCATCGGTATGCATGGGCTGTGTGAACTGCAGTACTGGGTGACTGAATTTTTCAACATGTCCCAGAAATGTGTGGCAGCCTGGTTAATCTTGTGATCAGATCCTCTGTGCTAAGGTTTCAAACGTGTAAGAAGGCCCTGCTTGTGCACTACTTCCCTATGGTGCCGTGTCTTCATACACCTCTCAAAATACTTGCAGATAAGCAGCTGCATGGCAGGAATATACAAAACTAGATTCTTGTGTGATTATAAATTTTAGTTAAAGAACTACTGGGGTTTTTTATATAGACTTAGTTAAAGCAATAGTGTGTAACGGGACGTACTTATGTTCACTTGGATGCAAAACAGCGAAAGTTGTTCCTTCTGCTGCAAAAGTAATACAATAATATCATTGTTTATATATTATTGTTATTTAATATATTTCCTTAATATGATTTTGTGTCATATACTTGCTGCTTTGGTCTATAACTGTAAAATATAAGGAAATCAGTCGGGCAATTTGCTCTGGTAGTCAGCCCACAATCAACTGCTGAATGGGTATAGAGCTCCTAGCTTCCAAACTGTAGGATTCAGACAACAATGCCTTAAGTATGTTAATAAGTGGATAATTTGTGTTTTTTGTATAAAGTTCTATGAAGTTATTATCAGTTATGGTTTATCTTCACTTTACTATGAAGATGTTGTATCACAGTTGGATGGATTACAGAATATTTTTAGGCATTTAGTGTCAGTAGAAGTTTGACTTTGTCTTTCTGCTAAGAAAGAGAAAACTGGTGTAGACATAAGCTAGCTGATTGGCAGTGTGTAGCAATAACTTGGGGAGCACCATTGCTACATTATTACCTGATGCTTCATACAACCAGAGAAAAGTCTAATTATCCTGGCATTTTGTCTTACATATTATCCATTTATTAAAGTTTTTTAAAATTACTTTTACACTCAGGCTTTTTAAAACCTTCCCTCTTTTTAATCATTGGTATACCTGATATCATATATGATATGATACGATATGATATGAAATGATATGATATGAAATAATGTAATATGATTCTGATCCATTCTTAGTTAAAAGCAAAATACTGTTGGCTAATTTAGTAGATATAGTTCTAAAATGGATGAAATAATATGGGTTTAACAATGGAATACCAATTTCATTTACTTGATATCTGCTAGAAGTTAGGATCAACACACTACAGGAAGCGAACACAGAACCAAGTCTGACCTTAAGCGTCTATACAAACAGATATAATTATTGGATAAACCTTGTCTGTCACTGTGGATTTGATGTATCCACAGGATCGATATATTGCCATAAATCCATCTTTGCGCTTTTAACAGATGACATTAGCATTGCTTATAGACACACCACCATTATATGTCTATGACCTTTGTATGTGGGGATGATATATTGTCTTGCCCTGTCTGCATGTCATGGCCTTGGCCGTAAGAGACGCATTGTTTTGGTAACCCACCTATCTCTAGGTATACAGTCTCCTGTGAGGCTCCATACACGGGGAACACACAAAGATATGCAAAGACATATTGACACATAGACGGATGCAGCCACACACACCCGTCTCCACCGATTGCCGCTCGTATACATCTGCAAACGAATGCATGCCCGCACACACAACAGTGCCAAAAAAACACCCACTTATTTGACATGTTCTTTTCCGGCCCCTAAGGACAGATCAGGCACAGCTGTGACTTGGGGCGGGTCACGAGGCTTGGAGGGGTCAGACTGAGCAGACTCTGAGAGAGCCTAACGCAGGGTCACAGGTCACTCCCAGCAGCCCTAGCGGTGTGAAAGGTCATGGGTCACAGTCTCACCGTGATGCGTCGGCTGGATAGGGTTTCAAAAGGCGGCCAGGGCCAGTGAGGAGCACAGATTTATAGATACTGAGCCTGGCCCCAGTTCTTGGCCTAAGGTAATTACACAGAATATGAGCATGCCCGTTGAGGCTTGGCGGCCATATTTCATTTCAACCCCAAGCCCCTGTAGACTGAAAAAAATACATGAGATAGCCTGGGAGAACAAGGAGCGATTCCATGGAGCAGATAGGCAAAGACCCGCTGAAGCAGGCTGAGAAAAGCCTGGAAAAGACTGATTTGCTGAGGAGGTAGGGGAAAACTTGGCAAGTTACTTGCTTGCGGACAAAATGTGAGTTTAGTCAGAGTTAAAGGGATGAGCAGGAGACAGAGTAAAGGCAAAAGGTCATATTTGTTACTAAACAAAACTCCATTCTTAGCAACAGGACCTTTGACGTCAAATTCCAGTAAGACGGGTAGAAGGTCACTGGGATCATCCCCGGGGAATGCCGGGAGCCGGAATGACACTGAGCGTGGACAGCAGGGAGTGACAGCCTCGCGAGAGGAGCAAAGGAACAGATGGAGCAAGGGAAAAGGGGAGGGAGTGAAAGAAAAGAAGAGCCCAGAAATTAGATTAGTTTAAAAAGTGAAGTTGTAATGCAGCGAGCTTGATATCCTCCTCGGAGCAGTTTCCCGTGAGAAAGTGATCAGCCCACTGCAGAATCATCAAGACAGTTCAAACATATTTATTCCTTGTTCGAAGGTACAAATTAAATCACGCTCTTCCACAAAGAGGGGATGTTTTTCCCTTCTGGTCTGATGTCATGGTAGTGGGGCGGCATAAAGTGGGGGGTCGACCCGCCTTGGCCTGCATGCATTTATCTTCAAGGCCATTTATCTTCCAATAACCTCCCAACCAGTTCTTCTTTCTAGGTCCTACTGATGTATTTTCTAAATATTATTTCAAAGTCCTTTTTTTCTGCCCAGTTACACACAGATGTACAAAGACAGATGATGAAATTCAAGAACAGGTTGGAACTCTATTATCTTTACACTGTCCATTACTCTATCTCATCTATCCCCCGTCCACCCCCACACCCCTACCCCCTCCCCTTGCACCCCTCCTCTGCTTCTTATCCTGTATTATTTGAAAAGGGTACATGTAACATTTGCAAGTGCACATCCTTCTGTTACTGCTTCAACAATGCAATGACAGGTTTCATCAGATATCATTGCAGTAATTGCTTTATAATTGCATCGACGTTAGCCTCAGCTGGCGCACGTTCTTTGTGCTAGCGCACCCTGGTTCTGTCCCAGACTTGGTAGTACACAGCAGTATGTGACCTCAGACCAGGAAGTGGGTGTCTTGTCAATTCGCCTGTGGCAGGCCTCTTAACACAGTAACATTCCTATACTGGAGACAAAAAGAAATCTTGATTGTTATCCACTGAATTCTTTGATTTTTTGTAGTTTCTCTCTCATGCTCATTACTTTTTCTTGTGCTTTAATTCTAATGTTCTGTTATAAACTTGTGTTGTTAAATAACGCAAGCTTTCAGATGTTCTGAAAGACAGAATCGCAGAGAGGCCTTTTCACCCCAGCCTTAAGAATAATCCTGGCTGTAACCGTTTGTTTTTCTTAGAGATTACTCTGTAATCATCTCCACCCGTCAGTCCATCAACTTTGACCAGCTTCCTCATTTATGCTGATGAAAAACATCCTCGCACCATGATACTCCCAACACTGTGTTTCATGCTGGGTAAAGGGTGATATATGATGTTAGTCCCTTCCACATAGTGTTTTGCATGTAGGCCTAAAAGCATATTTCACCAGATGTGTGCTGTGTTGCCTGAATGACTTATGGGAAGCTTTGAGTGGGACCTTTTATGGCTTTGTTCCCAGTAGTCTTCAATGAAGGCCAGATTTCTTGAGTGAATCTCTAACGATCATCCTGTCAACATATTCTCCTACTTGAGCTGTGATCTTTGAAGCTGCTTCAGAGTTATTTCAGAAAGCAACTGGTTGCGGTTGGTTTTATTTCGGGGTGCACTCCAAAATAAAATATTTTTTGAAAGGCACTCAATACATTGGTGCATAATTCCTTAATTATAAAATAGTGTGAAATATATATATATATATATATATATATATATATATATATATATATATATATATATATATATATATATATATATATATATATGTAGTATATATAGTATGTATATATTTATTTATTCCACCTCACACTTGGTATTGGTTGATCACATAATACATTAAAGCTCGTGTTTATACCATAACAAATGTTTGCTAAAAGGCACTTTCAATCAAAACTCAGCCATAAACTAAACCAACGCTGTAAGACTCCAGACGGAAAAAAAAATCCTTGAGTCATACAAGCACACAATAACTCACTCAATTATTTACGATTGAACTCATTCAGAAAGGAAGCATATGTAATCTACTCATCCATGCTGAGAGACACAGAGAGCGAAAGAGAGAGACAGAGAGGAGTGGTAGAGAAAGGAGAAATGGGGTGTGTTCAGGGACAAGGCAGTCGGCCAGCTGAGGAGTTCTGTTTCTGTTACCAACTCCCTGAAGAGAGGTGGGAACCAGTAAACAAACCGAGTGAGAAAGTGTTTCCTCCTTTAATGACAAAAGGAAAGAGGGCTAAGAGAAGGGCGGAGGAAGCTTGGTTAGGAAACTGGTGCGGTGTCTCAGCTGTAAACCCTTCTTCGTGTGTGTGTGTGTGTGTGTGTGTGTGCCCTCTGCCCTGTTTGTATGCAGGCCAGCAGCCTCTACAAAAGCACCAAGTGGGCAGATACACAGATGAGTAAACAAAGCTATTGTTTACCATTTTGTGTCTTATTATCTTGGGAGAGTTCAGATGTTATTGATTTTTCTCAGTCAGGGCCAAAAATGGCTGAGGTTGACAGTACATTTTCCAATCGGATGTAGGGTCTTCAGGAGCACACAAGCTCATTCACAAACTCAATTTGAAGGGTCTCGTTCCTGCACTGCACCCTGCTACCACTGAGCCCTGTCACGCCCCTGTCAGTTCCTATCACAGTGTGTCTACCTGAAAAATGCAGATCAGGCCTTTGTGCTGCCTGCCTCTGCCTGGATGCCCATTATATTGGGCCCATGTCTATTATGGCCTGAGCCAAGGGCGGGTCTCCACACACACACACACACACACACACACACAACACTCACACATGCACACAAATACGCCCACTCCTGGGGTCATAGCCTTTCAACCTCAGGGGCTTGACTTCTGCCACTGCAGCCTGACAAATCACCCCATGACACATACAGAAAAGTGCTGGAGCCTCAGAGAGAGTGGGGCCTGGTCCCAAGCCTTTCCTCCAATCTTAGCTTGGTTACAAGCAATGGATTTGTACAAAAGAGAGGCGAAAGAAGACGAGGGAAATGATGAAGGGAAAAAAACTGAGAAGGGAAGAGGGATGGAGATGGGTGGAAGAAAGAGACATTTGGGTTCTTTCATGGAGGACCATGATAAATGGCCTGGCCTTTCGCCGCTCTACGCTCCCCCAGAGCTCACTCTGGGCCTCCACTGACAAGAGGGTCTTTGAGTGAGAGCGGACCCCACAAATATTGCTCTTTGTCCCAGACTTAGCTAAGCCAAGACCCCATTGCTCAGACTTTAATCAAGTAAAACCAGCAAAGCAAAGGTCTGCTTTTATGTCTGAGAGTCAATCACTTTGTGTGTCTGTGCATGTCCGTACTGTGTGCGGGGAGAGATAGATGAGACGGGTGGGTGGAGGTAGAGGGGAGAGAGAGAGAAGTCTACCAGGAATAAAGAAAAGTCAGGGCACCGCATTACTCTGGCATGTCTCCCCATTACTCCTCTAAAGACATTCAGAGCTTTGCCTTGGGGGTACGTGGGTAGATTTTGGGGGAAGGCAGAATTTAGATAACACCCCAAAGGCACATTACAAACTGACTCAGCGATCAAAACATCTTATGAAGTTAACCTCTAAAAAAAAAAGGGGAGGTCTTTAATGACAAAAATATCTGGAGATAAAAAAAAAAAACATTTTCTCATACTTAAAGTAAACAAGCGCAAATACAGTGCCTTGCAAAAAGTATTGAAACCTCTTGAATATTTTTGTCACATTGCAACCACAAACTCCAACGTATTTAAATTAATTTGTTTTGACAGGTTTGAACACAGAGAACCACATAATGTTGAAATGCAAGACAAAACATACAGTTGTTATAAGTTTTCACAAGTATGTTAAACTATGTCAGTCCCACTGAGTCAATAATTCACCGTATTGCACCGTGTGCTGCAATTACAGTTGCAAGTCTTTTGGAGTATATCTCTCTTGTATTGTTTCTCTGGGGGGGTGCTAATAAAAAATACTCCTAATTGGTGTTGCTACCACTAGCAAATACAAATGCTTTGGTCTATTTGTTTGATGGTTATTGTAACCGCTAGAAAGTGAACCACTGGACCAGCCTCAAGTCTTTTGCAGCCTCTGAACTGTTTTTTTTTTTTTCAGGATTATGCTGATTTCGGTTTCAACTATCTTCTTGCTCATTATTACTGCTCAATAATCTAACAAATCTTTAAACGTAAGCCTGACCTCGAAGCTGTTTTCCATGGCCTCTATGACAGTGTTTGTACGCAGAGCTCATCTTACATACCTCTGAAGCTTTCGCCAGCCTGGATTTTATTCTAAAAGCTAAACTAGGGGATAGCAGAGCTAAAGTGGATTAAATCCACTCCACACGCCACACTTTTCTGGTTTTTATCAGTCACAGACCACAGCCACTTGGCCATGGACCGGTACCAGTCCATGGGTTCTTGAGTTCCATTCCACAGAGAATTAAAAACCAGAAGAAGAAAAATAAAACACTAAAATGCTTTGTTACTTCTGTAGTACAGATGATCAGCACAGTTTTAGTTTCAAAAACTGCACAAAACCTGTCTGCTTACATTGTTACGTCAAACCCCCAACAGGCCACCTCCTAACTTCTTCCCCTTCTTTGGGAAAACATAGTTGGGGACCCATTG
This sequence comes from Fundulus heteroclitus, assembly GCF_011125445.2. NCBI lineage: Eukaryota > Metazoa > Chordata > Actinopteri > Cyprinodontiformes > Fundulidae > Fundulus > Fundulus heteroclitus. The sequence goes on from NC_046372.1 coordinate 30,141,223, forward strand.
TCTATCGTATGCAATCGTAGTCAAGAGCCGTTTGTGGTTGTAAGTTAACGTGACAAAACATGGTAACTTGAATACTTTTGCAATGCTCTCTGCATGTGGTAGCTCTGCGCTGTTCCCATTACACTGCATTCAGCTATATATTGTATATAGTAGTGTGTATGTTATTCAAGACTGAACAAGCTCCAGCCATAGCTAAAATTTTAATCGATAAAGAATATTTTATAAAGACGGTCTACTGGTGGTCAAGGTTTGAAAAGATAAAGCGACATCTCTCGTTTTTCCATACTGCCTGCCTGTATTGGAGGGGTGTGCAATCGCATGTGCACTTTTGTCTCAAGAAGATTGTGTAAGAAGGACTATGTGAGGCCAATTTGAGGAATTGTGTAGCATCGTGGGCGGAGAGTGGAGGTTATGGAGCTTTTTGGCTTTTGTCAATCCCTAACACTCATTTCTAAGCCCTCCTTTTCCTTATCCACTTCCTCCTTCCTCAATGTCACAGCCGCCTTGTCTTCCTTTTGCCCGCAGCCATTCTTAAAAGATGGATCAGGGTTTAAACTTAGATCACCTCCATGTTTCTTTTTAATCGAAGAATCTGCATGTGTGTGCGTGTGTGTATGTGTGTGTGTGTGTGTGTGCGCGCACGCGTGCGTTCGTGCGTGTGTACGTGCATGCCATCATTTTTGCTGGTGTACAAATACATTCCATGTGTGTGCATATTTATGAATGCACATGTATGAGATGAGGGGAAACCCCAGTGCCACGCAGTGCCACGCAGTGCCACAGTGCCATAATCTCCGCCCTTGCCCAGTGGCCCAGATTAAATCCCGGCTTTGATCCACCCCCTAATCTGAGTTTTCAGGCTCTGGGCTGAGGGTGGGTGCTCCACTCTGCCTGCCAGCTAGATTCTTCTTGCTTCTTTCCTTCGTCCCCTTGTCTGTCTGGGGATCTTGCTGAAACTGAGGCACTGGCGATTGAAAATAGCTTTATGACTGCTTTCATACAGAAGCAGGCAAATTTAGGCCTTTAAATGCCTGTGATGGTTGAAGATTGTATCAATAGGTCTTTTTGTCACTGCTACAATGGTGTCAAGGCTAAAACCAGCAAAGCTGCAAGAGCAAGACAATAGATGCATTTTTGGGTTTGTTTGTTGCTTACTTTAGCCCTCCTTGAACTCAGAACGTGCGTACTTGAAAGCTTACACGTCGATGAGGGAGAACATGTAAAATGCATGTACACTTAGTGGACATATGTTGCTTATTTGAGTTGAACTGTAGCTCTAGCGGCGTATCAAATGATGTACATTTTTGGATCCCAAAGTTGGTTTCAGTGGCAACGTCTTTTGAAGCAGATTGTGGTTTATCCATCCAGGGTCAAAAACCTAGACTTAACAGAAACCAAGAGACAGTTTTTTTTTTTTTTTTTACAGCGTTGTAATGCTACAGTGAGTTTGATTTACTGCCCGCCTGCAACCCCACAAACACTCTTTGACGAGACCCAGACAAAATGAATAAGAGCGCAGGAGACTCAGTGTTGTTAACCAATTTACCTGTTTATATAAACAAGACCATGGCTGATTAGAGCACAGTCTTCCTAAAGTAATAGTTTACAGCACAGCACATTCAAAATAATTAGCCTTAATATAATAAAGTTGGAGGAATTTCAGAGCCACAAGACTAGAGTTAGTCATTTGATTAATTTCTGGTGTGCTGTCCTGTATTAGCTGCTAAAATTTGGGGTTAACCAAGCTCAGAAAGTGTCTGAGCTTGCAAAGATTAAGGATTTGACAGTAAAATTGTGTGGTAATTGCATGCCAAATCAACCTTTAAGGGGGTAGCACATCTAGGTTAATTACTGTAATCTACTCATATACGTGCAGTATCCTGCACCTTCCATCACAATAGTTTAGGAATATAACTTTCTCTAGCTTCATGTGACATTTTCACATCTAGTTTCATGCAAAATAAACAGCACAAACAAAATGCTTCTAAAATGGAGATAGGGAAGCAAGGGGTGGAAAAGTGAAATAATTGTAATTATTTAGAATTTGGCAATTCATAATAAACATAATCTCAAGGTACATTACAGGACAAAAAGGTGACGTTCATATTCTGAAATATCTAATTAAATCATTGTAACACAATAAAATCATATGGACATATCCATACATTCCATTTTGATCCTACATATTTTGTAATGTAGTCAGTTTTCTGATATCAATGGGTAAAAAGTTCCAGACGGAGCCGGAGTGTTTGACTGATCCCTCTTGCCTGGTAAGCAAATATGTGGTCTAACATGGCATACTTGTCACAGAAATCTTTCTATGCTTCTACAAATCCCCCAAACTCCACTGTCCAGTGAAAACAACACAGTGCCACTATGTACTTTGTTTTATTTTATGTTTTTTTTTTCTATCACTCTTCATTCTCACAGTGTCAGTGCTGAGCTTTAAGGGCCACTTTTTATTTTTTTCGTTACTATATCCCTGCTTCAGTAAGTGCGACCACATCCCACACATGTTCACCTCAGTGTGAGCATGTGAGCATGGACAGGTGAAGTAACATGCTGAATGATTACCACAAACCGTATAAACAAACACAACCCTGGGAAATGTGGCATGTCATGAACAGTACCTTTGAAAAGCCTTAGCAGTCATAAGCTATCGGTCGTGCTTATTGGCAAAGGTTGACCAATTAACGCCCCGACGTTAGGCCCAGATCACTGGCTCTCTGCTCGGTGGTGGGGTGTGAAATGTGCAATAAATCCAGGGCAGAGCCCACAGCACATACGGGTGGCACAGAGGCCTGGCACGAAGCTCCTTCGCACATCGATGCATAGCAAAGTAGGGTGTGCGGTGTTCGACAGACTGAAGAGGTGAAATAAAGACTCACACTATTTGCTGCCCCCAGGTTGGGCCTTTGTGCTCAGAAGTGTATTCTTTAAAAAAACATCAAACATTAAATGGTAAGTTTCCTTTCAGTGCTCTTTAGGAGGCAGGTCAGAACAACGAAATACTGTATCATCTCATTGATCCTCAGTGTGTTCTCAGTGAAGTGTCCTCAAACAATCACTTATTAGATAGCAGCTGTAGGTCAGGAGGTCACAGGACCCTCTTGTTCCCTGATAAGAACTCTGTCCCTTTAAGGCTATCTGCAGGTACATGTAGATTGAAAAGTTTAAAAGGTTAAAGTTGTATAAAAGGTCGCTGAGATCTAAATACTGTCAGTTTTTTAAAGTATAAAGGAGAAAATCATAGCAGTTGAACTCAATATTTTTCTCCAAAAATATATTTCTAATGGGCTTAGGGACATGAAATTCATATCAAATTTCGGTTAAAAAAAAAAAAAAAAAAGAAAGAAAGAAAGAAAAATAAATAACTCCATTAACACAAATTAGTCCATGATTTAGGTTGTGTAACTATTTGAAATGACACCAGTTAAGGATATGGAACACATGAGCAAAAGGAGATGCAAAAGTGGCATCCAATGCTGAGGAAATAATAATCTGCAGGTATTTAGAAAACAGTCATGCTTCCTATTAGTTCAAATGAATATCAGCTATTTACCCCCAACCTGATCTCACAAGAAGCACCTCATGACGGGTAAAAGCAAAGAGATCAAGACCTTTACACCCTTATCAACGCAAAACATACAGATGATTACGGACATATTCCTAAACTTACAAATTTTCCAGTGCTCAACAATGTGGCTAAAATTCGAAAGTGGGAACAACATTTTTTTTTTTTCCCACAGCTGCAATCAGGCGCTCCTCGCAAGATTTCTAAAAGAGGAGTCAAAAGAATAATCAGAGGATTTTTTCCAAACACCGAGGAGCACTTGTAGCACTCGCACTCAGCCGCAATAATCTGCATGGCCCCACCGCACAAGCCTCCACTGCTAAAACGTGAAAATGTGTTTAAGGTTCTTCAGCAGAACATTGGGACATGTCAATGAAATCCCAGGAGAATATAGGCTGGTCAGTCGAGAGCAAACTTGAACTCTTTGAATGTCATTCTGCACACTTTGTTTGGAGGAGGAATGGCACCTAAGATAAATTCAAAAAGTACCAGTGAAGTTCGGAGGTCAGAACATCATGATGTGGGACCTTCTCTTAGCAAAGGCCTGTTGTGGACTTGATGAAATTGGAGGACTGGCAAATGGAGAAATGTCCCGAGACATACTTTATAAGCCTCCCTACTGAAGCAACTAAGTCTACTAAGTTTGATGTGAACTTCAAGTGAATAGTTCCAAAAAAGGTTAGCACGTTCAATGCTTATTCTTCCTGCTGTATTTGCCACAGCATGTCCTACTAATGAGATTACTTTTGGTATCACCAATGCATCTAATCATAGATTTTTTTTAAATGAAATTAAACATAAACCTGCTCTTCTTGTGTTGTGGAGGCTTTGTGAATCCCCACATGTCCATCTGCCGTCGGACATGTTAGCAGCTCACACTTGACCTTGATTTTCACTGATTTGTGACCTCCAGCTCTGTTTCGTATCGGACAGATCCTGGTCTAATGAGCAGAGCGTCCGCTAACAGATTTGGCAGCGAAAAAAGGGCACACGGCCTCTCTTGACTAACACCTTTAAGCGTCACATTATTGACACTTGGTAACATGACGCTAGATGTAAATTTGACTGAGTGACCGAAAGGACTATGTAGGGTGTGAAGGTTGTCTATAATGCCAATGGCACCTCATTTTTAATTTGGCTGACTAGCGGGGTCTTTTAGAAGAGCTTGACCTGAAGTCCCCACCTCTTCCTCCTCCTTTCCCCTGGAATAAGAATTGTGTCCAAATTACTCGGTAGCGATAGGATGCAAATGAATGCCGGGGGTTGTTGTACTTAAGTCCCACCAAGGTCAAGCATCTAGCTGTCAAATCGTGTTTAGGACTAATCATTTATGTGCTTGTACCACTTAGTTCTTGTTGACATATTTTCTATGTGTTTGTCAAACACCTTCCTGGGTAACTTGGACATAATGTCCTGACTTTGAATCCACCATTGTTTTTTTTTTTTTTTGGTTGAGTGTTAAAAGCATCCATTAAGAGTTTCATTGTTCGCATGCGTATGTTTAGCTCTTAAGATTTTTGACCTCCTAGTGGTTTCTTCATCACTTTTTCACAAAGATTAAAGCATTGTAAGCCTAAAGAATTGTGTTTAAAGGTAAGAAATCATAGATTAATGAAAATGCTTTTTATCGTTTTTTTAAGGATTGCTCATAGCATTAAGTGCACATTGTTAAATAGAAACATGGAGTTTCTTATAAAATATTTTTAATTTTTCATGTATTATTTTGCCTGTTGACAGATGATACACCGTAAACTCCTGTAACCAGATTATTCAAGCCTGTACCGCTAACCCTTTGGGGTATGTAACCAAATTCTCAGGTTTACAAACATAATCGCTCTAAACATCTTTTCATGGAGCCACATTAGCCCGCCACAATCATAAAACCGGTGCGAAGAATGAGGAAATAAGGAAGGCTGCAGAAAATATGTCGGGGTCCCTTCCCTTTTTGCTTAGAAAACAAGTCTGTGTTTGGAGGAAGCTTAGAAGTGGAACAGGCTTTGGTGCGACCCTGTGATGTAATTAGCCTGCGGCATTTGAACAACACTGCCTGTAGATGCAAACTTGTGTCAAAAGTCCCAAGGTGACAATAACTGAATAATGCTTTGCTCGAAAAACTTCATTCTGATGGAAATATAATAGTGTTTTAATATTGCTACACTGCTAAGAACAAATCCTTTCTGTGTGTGTTTTGTTAGACTACTGTTTTATACTCTTTAGATGTAATCACAATGAGGCAAACTATATTTATGTTAAACTGTGAATGTGGTTGTGTTGTCTGTGTTCTGATAGGGAAGTGCCAATATAAAGCATATAAGAAAGTAGAGTTGCATTGCCTGTATTTTCATAAAAAAAAGCAACTGAATATCTTTCTTTTGAACAAGTAGATGAATATCCAGTCAAGAATCAGGGTAAATACTCAAATATTGACAAAAGTGTTTAAAAAAAAAGTGAGTTTGTGTGCATAATGTTTTTTTTCTTTCTCTTTTACTAGACTACCATCACCATGGCCATGGTCAGGGACTTCTCGCTAGTCTGCCAGAGCCCTGACGCACCGTGTATGAAAGCGGCAGGTTGCGGAGTTCAAGTCCTTCGAAATGTGAATTGAAACAGCTGCCTCTAATCACTAGCACAAGCTGGGCTTAAGGGCCTCTCAGTTTCACCCCTCATCTGCCTGGAATTTTGAATTTCCTGAGCGGAGATCAAATGGCAGCCCGAGTCAGTGAGACCTTTGATACAGGGACACCCATCTCGCGAGGGCCTTCTGCATTGGGATTTACGCTTGACAACACACTTGGTGTCACGTCCTATTCCTACAGACGCTCCGCAACCCCTGAAAACATTGGACCCCTTTGACGGCACAGCAGAGCCGACCCCCTCCTAAATCCCCCCCATGAAGTACCCGGCGGCTATTTATTAAATTTGTTGTGCCCACCCTGGTATGGTTTCAGTAGGCCACTTAGTTTTGCATAGCATCCTGGCTTTTTCAATTATGTGGTTCATTTCACCTGCTTGTGTTCCTTTACCCCCTGGATCAAGGGCAACGGAGATCACGTTTAATTATTTCAAAATAGGGAGTCTGAAGTTGGGCCCCACAGATCTATAACATCAAGCTTCCCTATCTATTGCCCACATCACCACTACTTTAACTAAGCAGCATTTAGACCGTTAGAAAAAGAAAGTCTTTCCGCTGCCTCCGAACAGCTTATTACTTGTGTCAATAAGAAAATTTGTCTACCTAACAGGAGGGTAAATATAAGGGCACAGTATGGGATTTCCAGAATTCCTTGCTTGTTGAGTCTCATATGGAGCACATTAGTGTCCTGTTTGATTGACGGCAGCTCCTGTGTATAGCCAAAAAGAGAAGTATAGAGATATAGGAGATTATTATATCCAAGGTAATGCGTATGGGCTGTCCACAGCAGGCGTGAAGATGCTATCTGGAGCTGCTGTGGCTTGTATGGATTAGAGTACGTTAGGGGGCCTGCTCCACTAGGCAACGCCTTTGTATCCATCTATGTGAGTATTTGTTTTGTCTCCTATGTGTGCAGAAAAGAAGGTGGGACATTTTTAATCAGACAATTAGACACTTTATTTCCTTCCAATAGGAAGACAAATATTGACACCGCAATGACATGTAATGTCACTTTTTTAATACATCAAATTCCCCATGAGAGGTTTTCCTTTCAATGTTAGACTTACTATTGGAGTGCTGCTGTTTGACTCACACTATAGGTTAAAAAGGCTTTGCAGTATTTATTTCTGAAAGAGTTTAAAATTTCTAGTACTTTTCAAGTTATCTATGTACCCAAAGGTAAAGTACCCTTGTAAAATGCATTGTAAAAAAAAATCGTTCCCATGTGTCAGGAATCCCAGGTTTTATGGCCCAAAAGAAACAACGTTTCCATCTGAAGAAAATGAAAATAGGGTTGTTAATTGAAAGACAAACAGAAATCTAGACAATGTTAACGTGTTTGAAAGGTGTTTGAGGCTGTTTAAATTACCTAATCAAGTCGTCTTTTTTTAAGGCTGAATTTGGAGTATAGGCTAAAAATGTTTGTTTTATATATTTTTCAAAGTACATTTAATTACACGAGGAACAAGAGCGGAAGGAAATACAACAAGGCATACGTTCATATCAATAATCTGAAAGAAACAAAACAAACAAACACAGCTGTGCTTGTATCAGTTAAAACAAGATGTAAAGATGCAATCCAGGATGAAACGTGATAATTAAATCTTACAAAATTTACCACAACAAAAAGCTTAGGGATAACTAAGGAAAAGATATGTATTCCACCATTACACACAATAATAAAAAAAAATGCATTTATGCAAAAAGAAATGAACTGTGATTTTATTAAAAGAAACTTCAGTTCTCAAAAAAAAAAAATATATATATATAGAGAGAGAGAGTTAAATTAACACAGGGGCCAAGCTGAGAGAAAAAGTCAATTGATGTCCACTGTTTGGAGTAGAATATGAAGCCAGATTTTTTTGCATGTCTGTGCAGCACGTTTCCGTTCTGACATCTGTCACAGAGCAAACAACAGCCTAACCCTCACCTTATAATTGTTGGCATTTGGGTGATACACAACCAGCTCTCATTGTCCAGATGTGAGACATAAAGTGCAGCTAAAGGGGTGTCCTTTTTAACAGAAAATCCTTGATGGAGGGTCCTACATGTTTTAGAAAAACCTCTTTAAAAAATCCTTAGGTTTTTGGATGTAACGTGACAAAATGTTGAGTTCGTCAAGGGTTATGAATAATTGTACAACGCACTCTAGGTTTAAACACTTGGTCAGTAAGAAAGTAGGACAAAAAATAATATAGAATAAAACAGGCAGATTAAACAAAAATCCACCTTTCAGTAAGAGGATTAGTGTGTGTTAAAAAAGGAACAGCTTATGACACAAAGAATAGTGCTGCTTCTGCCAAACTGATGGCAGTTTCTCTATAAGTTTGGGTTCATGTTGGTGTCAGTGGAACTGGCAAACTGGCATAATTCATCATTTTCCTGTTGAGAAAAGAAAAATTAGCCACATAATGCACGTGTATGACAAATGTTGGCTCGACAAGTCGAGTCACCAGATCTCCATTGGATTAAGATGCATCCCACTTGCTGAAGACAGGACGTAGGCTGCAGGTCCCTCGGTGATAACGAAGGATTGAACATAAATAAAGGCTGCATATTTCCTCTGTTTTTATGTTGGCATTTACAATAATTTTTGAAGACAAAAAAAAAATTTGTTTTTCACCCTATAGCTGCATAGTTTTAAAGTGCAGAAAACAAATAGCTCACATTGTACTAAGTTCTACAATAATAAAAATTACTATTGTTTCATGGGAGTTAAACATCTTGAATAGGTTTGTGCTTCAGGAACTCGTTCTTCTAAGGCTCTCCCATCGCTAAAATAATTTGTTCCCACAGCTTTCGAGGCTCCACAGTAATCCAGCTGGCTTTTTGTGGCCCAAAATCATTGTTTGGTCGGGTAAAAAAAAAAAAAAAGCGTACATGTCTGTGTTTTTATTTTTTTTATTTTTTTTGTGGTGGTCAATTAAATTGTTTCATGGTTGGATCCACAGGGGAGATTAAAACGCTGGGACCCCACTGGACAGCTTCCTGGCATAGTAATTTATTCCTCTCAGCGTGTGGCAGAAGAAATGCTATATAGAAAACCGAGGAACCGTGCTGAATGTTGTGGGCAGAGCTTCTATTCCCGACATGAATTTTACTAAACCTGTTAATTACATAACTCGTACAGGGAAAGTGGATTGGGAAATGGAGGCTGCACGGTGACCACGTCCTGACCCTGGAGTGTGGGACCCCAACTGACCTCCAGATTAGGGTTCAAGCAGTCAATTGCAGGTCACTGGCAGGGGTAGCGGGTAGGGGGTGATTGACTCGTACTGTGGGACTATGTGCCAGAGGGTGCAGATAAGCTTATGCAAGTGTGAAGGCTGCTAGGGGATGAAGCCACTGATCACTAATTAATGCTCTGAAAAACGGACCTGCAGGTCACCCAATGGCAAACAAATATTTCTTACCTCATATCTGATTGACACGTGAAAAGCAGGCACAGTATCTACAATTTAACATTGAGTTTGCATTGACTTTGTTTGCTATTTGGCAATACACCAGCTGCATTCTTATTCTTTTCTTTAACTGTCCCTCCCTCTCGCCCTCTTCTATCTCTGTTATCGTTCTATCCTTCCTGCCATCCATCTGTCTCCCCTGTCTTAACCACCAGGCTGGCTATCTATCCTTCTAATGAGCTCCATGGACACCTCTAAAGAGTTGTCAAACACTCCTCACACAACCATCACTTTTACTCAGCTCAGGCTCAGGTATAAACAGCAGCATCCCCGTGGCAACCGGCTGGAGGAGTGAGCACAGGAAGAAGTGTAGCCTGAACTGACTTAGCACTGAAATTCATCTTAGTTGACTAGATCATTGGTGGGATCAAACAAGTCAGCCGCGGGTGCAAAAGAATGACTTCTAGCGAGTCAGGCCATGTATTAATCCCTGAAAGACTGTACTGCTCCAAAAAAAAAATGAAACTTGAGAGTCTCACATTGGGTAAACTGGGCAAATGTCCACTGTGGTCTTTGTTTTCAGTATGAAATTAAATTATAACTTAACGTGAAGTCATTGTGCCTTGCAAAAATATTCATACCTCTTATGTTTTTTACACATTCTACTAGGATTCGACGATAGAACGTGAGGGATTTTATTGGGATTATATGCAACACACAACCACAAATTAGTGAATTTGTGAAGTAGAGAGAAAATGGTTCCACAAATAACGGCAATTTGGATTCACTCCCACAGTCAAAACTTTGTAGAATCACTCGTTGAATTTATGGCTGCAAGTCTTTTGGGGGATATCTATACTATGCTCAGTTTACCATCCTTCTTAGCACATTAATTAAAACTGTCAGAGAGATCAAGAACCACGATTTTTATTGCCGCAGCCTCCCCATGGAATTACTTCTGGACTTTGAGTGAGCCATCCTAAAACAGGGACAGGGTTCTTTTAAATCAACTGTCTTCACCAGCCTCCAGGATCACACAGGTTTCTATCAGTCATCACCAGCTTCCCCTTCTGTACCAAAGAAAAGCATTCCCACAGCATAAGGCTGCCACCATCATGAGCACCTTAAACATACCATGGGGATGGTGGGTTCGGGAAGCTGCGTCAGTTTTTGCCAAAACTGTCCCCACTCCCTTCTTACAAACTTTTACTGTGTCTCCTCCATGGGTTGTGATAACCTATGAACAAGGTTCTCTTATGGTTTCCTGTCAAGAATGGCTTACTTCTTTGTACTCTTCCTGCGCACGCCACAACGGCCAAATTTGTGGTGTGCACAACTAACAGTCGTATTACCAGATTCTTTCACCTGAGCTGGATATCTGCGGCTCTTCCATAGTTCCCAAAAAGTCTGTTTGCTGTTGCATTGAATAATGTTCTCCTTGCCTGGTCTGTCCTTAATGGATATGTAAAGTTTTTGCATAGTTTTCTGACAGTTTTCTGACCTAGCTATGGTTAAATCTCCACAACGTTATCCTTTATTGTATGCCACAAAAGGCTGCAGTGTTCCTTAGTTTTCACTGTGACGTTTGGTTGGCCCAAGAGTCATTTTACTGGGCTTAAATTACATACAGATGGACTACAGTTATCAATCACATGATTTATCCACAATTTTAGTCAGATGTGTCAGAGTAAAGCGAGATGGATCAAATACATAAAGGTATGTTGAAAAAACATGACAAAATGCAACTAGGTTCTAGGAAGATGAAAATTTTTTCAGGGTACTATGCTGAGTGGAAGAGCTTGAACTCTTATATCTATTTTTTGTTTCTTCTGCTGTTTCTAAAATCACATGTCTTAAGCCAAATGAGGAGGACCGGTACTGACAGATGCTAAGAATCATAAATCATCAAAGGTTCAAGCAGGACAGAGAAACGTATTACCTTCAAGCAGTGAGGGTGAGAAACTACAGAGAGCTTTTCCCCGCAATCTCACCTACCACTAATTTTTCCTGCCTTGACCCCTGTGAGGCCAGCTAGTGAACATCACTCACAGCGTCTGTGCAAGCCAAGCACCCAGTTCATCAGAAACACCTTCCATGGCCCCAAACCTGACCCATTCTCTCCTGGGGTCAGCATAACAGACTGCGGGGCCAAAACAGTGGATGAGAAATGGACAAGGGACAGTGGCGTGTGTGTGTGTGTGTGTGTGTGTGTGTGTGTGTGTGTGTGTGTGTGTGTGTGTGTGTGTGTGTGTGTGTGTGTGTGTGTGTGTGTGTAGCTTGCCCAGCTGCATTTAGAATCCATGCTTCACTGTCTATAATGTACATGACTACCATGGGATAGGGGGGCCGGTAGAGGTTACATAAACAGAGAGGAGTGTTATTTAAACTTCCAGGAAATTATGTCCAGGTTTTTTTTTTGTTTTTTTTTTCCAGATCTGGCCCACAACAGCCTGGATCTGCCTCGGTCTTGCACCAGTCTTAACCCATTTCCAGCCCACACAGAGCCTGTGCTACACAGAGGAGCAAAACTGCTTTGCTAATACGGCTGTCAGTGACAGCCCCAGTGGCTAAACTCTGTCAGTCTACACCTCTGAGTCCACCTCCACAGATGGTCCAGCAGTACTTAAGAATTCACCCCCAGGGTTTTACTGCTCTGTTGTATGGAGGACTGTCACAGCACTGGGAGCATGTGGTTTAGATATGGGAACAGCATCCTCCAAGAGCTCTCATGGCTTTGGCACAATGAGACGTCTCCACCCCCAGTGAAAGACAAGACAGCTAGACGTGGCCTCTTTTATGGCAGGACGCAACCTACCAGCTCGAAGAAGATGAAGATGCTGAAACACAACTGAGTGTTGTCAGTTTTAAGCTTTTTTTTTAATGTTTTAACTTTCCCCCCCCCCCTCCACAGATTTTCCGGCTCCTTGTGTCAGATTTGATACTAATGTGGATTCAGTTTCCTTGTCAGGCAACAAGCCAATCAGAGAATTGTGATTTACTATACTGTCCTGCATCCCCCAAAAAGTTCCTGTTACGTCTCTTTCAACAGCCACTTCGTTTAAACTAAGGGGAAAAAACACAAATCACAATCCCTCCCATAGAAATTAAAGTGAGGAGAGTGGGTGTAATAAGCACCCTAGGCATGTCACACTTCTGAGACAACTGTACTCATCCAATGTCAGTGTTTTTATGCTTTGTGGTGACTTAAACTCAACAAGGGTTTTTAGATAAACTACAGTCCTCGAGGTCAAATCACATAATTGCACATGTCTTGAACTTGTTTTAGTGTTTGTCAAATTGCATGCTTGGAGAAATAAGTGATGAACTCGCTGATGGCATCTGGACGGACGCCAGCGTGAGTCACAAGCAAGGAGAGGAATTGAGTTTAAGGGTGAGGGGGCGAGGGGGCGAGGACAAGGAGAGCAGGGCTTCACTTATGAGTAGTTCTGTCCTAGCAGGTCTCCGGCTCAAAACCCAACTGAGATGAATTTAAATAGGCGTGATCTGCTTTGCAACGTCCTGAGGCACTGATCAAAGTAAATGTGCCAAATTTACACAGTATGCAAGCACCCAAAAGATGCTGTCGATGGAAAGTAAAAGGGAAACTTTATTGTTATTGAATCTAACTCACTAAAAAGATTTTCTACTCTTGTATGACAAAGTAAGCAATACCTTACCTTTATATATATATATATATATATATATATATATATATATATATATATATATATATATATATATATATATATATATGTATACATAGTGACCATAGATAGAAAAAACATAGGGTGGAAAGCCAATACAACCGTTCAGTAATAAATAATGGAGCAGTGTAATACACGGCAATTGTTTGAACATTGACCCACATATGTTTCACTCTGATTTTATGTGATAGACCATAAAGCAATGTATGATAGTGAAGTAGAAGAAGAAGAACACATTTGTTCAGTTGTTTTTTTTTCAAATCTAAATCTGAGAAATGTTCGTGTATTTGTATTCAGCCCCATTAACTCTTAAACCCCAACATAAATGTTTACATGTAATTCAGTTCAAGCTGTTCGGTTTAGGCCCAAAAGATTTGCAGGAAAACATTAATGAACAAACGGCATCATGAAGACTAGAAAACACGCCAGATATGTAAAAAAAAATACAGTTAAGATAACAGTTAATGAGTTAAGATAAGACATTCCTATATTGTCCCACCATGTTGAGATTCAGGGGTATATGTAAGTAGGAAGGTATATGTAACAAAGTCACCGGCTCATCTCACGGTGCAACATTCAACCTGCATCCGGGCAGGCAGCAATCACAATAAACGGCGTAGCAGTCATGACAGGCAACCTATAAGTCAAGCACTCATCAGTTTTGTCCTTTATGAAAGGGAGGCAAAGAACAAAAACGTTGCTGTAAGAAAGCCAAAAGCTGTTGTGTTTAAAGTCTATTATCTGTCTCTGTCTTTTCTTCTGCATGCATCTGAAACTGTGCAATAAAGTGAATTTGATGCTTGATGTCAGAGCACTCCTCACCTGTTCAACCTTGCTATTGTACATTAATCAGATTACCACTGATTCCTCTCATTGGCTGGCTTTAATTTGCTTGATTCAGGAGATCAGAAAGGTTGCAGTTAGTGACGCTCTTTTTTTCTTATTATTATTTTGTTTTTATTTTACATTTGCCTGTACCAAAGCTGAACTGCTTCTCTCGGCGCAGCTTTGCCTCCCTGTGCCTATTTCCCACACCCGTTGACCTTTTATTCCCCTCATACATGTCCTCTGCACAGAAGTGCTTCCCATGTTCAGCGTGATCAATACAAAGGGCAACGACCTTGCACACAAAGTCTCCCGCTGACTAAAAGGCAGAGATTAAATGCTGGGTGTACCACATGTCGGGGTGCGAGTGCTTGTTCGTGGCTTTGTTGGCGGGCTCCTTGCATGTCTAAAATTGATATGTCCATGAGCGACCTACAAAAAGAGCATCTCATTCTAGGACTTGTAAATAAATATTGAGCTGTGAGATGCAACCTGAAGAAGCTCCGAGTTCATGACCTCAGTCTGTGTCGCAGCAAAAGGTCCCTGCAGGTCACACTCACAGGGATGTATTTGCTGTCTTTTAAAGGAGGCGGAAAGGAGGGACTGAGTGGAATGAAAGAGGGGATTAACAACGACGGGCAGCCCTGCTTCTTGCTGGACCATATAGTTACTCCCAATATCGAGCTGATTGAAATACTAAGTCTAATAGAATATCTAAATATTATCTAAACAGATGTTTATTTTCTGGACACTGCTTTCCTCTGAAGAATAAGGTCTGATTCAAGAGAACAATGTACTAAATAAAGGTGAACAACGGCAGAAACGATCCATCAGTCTAAGAATAAAGAAATTGCATAGTTTTAATTATTTTAGCGCTCTTTTCTTGAGCGGCTGAGGATATTTAAACTTCAATATAAAAAATGGAAGTACACATCAAGAGGTAAGAGTCACAGCTATAGTGATTTAGTCAGATAGACAAAGATATTACAAATTTTGAAAAGCTTAGATTGTGGACATTTTATGCAACATTTAATTTGGCGTAGGACATCAAAGTATACCTAAATGGAACGGCTCCTACTGGGTGTAGGATGTTTTCTAGCATAATTTTCAAAGAGCCAGTTGCAAGACAAACATGTCAAATGATCCCAGAGGTTAATGCAATTTGAGAATGATATCTGCTCCATCTGATGCAACCCTTATCAGTTTTCAGTTTTGTTGACAGAGATCAAGAAAGACTCACATGTCCTTGTAGTATTTGTATCGAGCATCCAGGTTTTTAAAATGAGATCTATTTTGGCTACTGTCACACATTTTTTTTGAAAACTTTGCACTGAACAATGCTGTTTTTTATTACATGACAAACTTAAAGTGAAGGCAAATAGCTCTGACGTCATTTTATGGCACTCTGTTCAGGGTGAAGGAAGGATTTATACTGGGTTCTTTAGGGACAAACTGAATATTTGATGCAGAAAGAGCTGCAACATTTTCCCTTAAAGTTTGCTGTCTGATGAGTGTCGGTGAATGTGCTGGTAGGAGAGGCGCACTTCAGCTGCAGCCCAAATGTGGGACGTTTTTGCCGTCTTTGTAAGGACTCCTACTGGTATTATAGGCATATATGTCTCCCTTCGCTTTAAACTTGACCATCCCTTCTTCTGTTTTGCTTTATATGTAAGAATAGTGGCTGAAGATTTGAGCCTTTAGTTAATGTTTTAACAGATTTTAACCAAATTAAAAGACATGGCAGCATTTCTCCTCGAGGGGCTTAATAGAAATCAAAATAATCTTTTTTTTTTTTTGTTGTTGCTACTTTGTTAACACAAAGACACGGAATAATTTGTAGGCACATCTTGTAAAGCTAGTTGACAAACCCTCAAAAACCTTTTTATTGTTGTTGCTGGAGCAAGATTTTAGCCAAACAAGCAAAACTTCAATTTGAGTACACTTGTTCGGTGGGGAAAATGTTTACCACCTTAAAAAAAAACTAATTGTTTAAATCCCGGGTGGCACTATCATTGGTTCTCTGCCACTTCGCCCAACCCCATTTTGCTGACAGGACAGCTAAGTCTTTTCTTAGAACATTTCACAAAGACGGCCTGCAAAGCTTGAGCATTCCTTGTTGCGCTATCCCTCTTGATGCTCTAGATTACTCACTAACTAAATCTTCTCTTCAGCTCTCCTCACAAGTAATTCTATTGGACGTAGAACTAGAGGCCAGGGTCATAGAAAAATATGAATTTGTGACAGGTGAACCTTGTTTGTGTAGATTTTCAACCAAATATTATGAGTCATTGTCATGTGCAAATGCAACCCATTTTCAGTTCTCTTGCAGATTTCCACTAACCTGAGAAAAGTTTACCAAACTCTGTGTTTCTGTTTGATATTTGTTAAATAAATGGATCTTTGTGTCACATCATCTTTATATGGAATGTGGGATAATTACTAATTAGTTCCTGGAAACTCAGATCAGCTTAAATAAATAACGTTTGAATTAAAAAAAAAATTCTTGAGTCACGTTTATTTCAAACAAGGGTGCTAACAGTTGCTTTACTGGTCATTGTGATATTCTTAACATCAGACATTTTTGCTTCAAACTGAAGAAATGTAAGTGAAATAAAAGTTGGATTTTTCACTGCGAGATTAGTCAACTGCAAGAAAGATGAATTCATTTTAAGGGTTTTTAAAAAAATATTTAATAACGGTGCCAGAATGTTCATCTTCATCTGTAAATGCACTCAAATTTTCAAGATGTACATTCATAATTTTACTTCAAAATAACACAAGACAAAAAAAAAAATATTCTCCTATCACCACTGTTTTCCTCAATCTCTCCTCTCCAAGAGTTTTTGTTCCCACTCAATTGATTCACTGAGGGTCACAGGCCCCTCTGCTGGACTTATCAAATGTCAAATTGCTGTACGGACAAACACACACACACACACACACACACACACACACACACACACATGCACACACACTCACACACACAGAAACTTACTCATGCAGACCACAGTCTGGACATTTCTTAGCATAACTCCTCAGCAAAGCTTTCCACAGGAGGTCCGGTTTGTCATCACATGCGTTTACAAAGAGATAAACCACAAAACCACTGAAACAGTTGCACTGCCAAACATTCTTCCCCTATCTCTCTGCAACTCCACCACAGACACACACGTTTTTCCCCTTTTGCTTGCCCTCTGTAACCCAACATACGCACTTCCAACTCCCACCTCTCTTGTCACCTCCCATCTCCCAGACCAAGGTCAGCTGTCCAGGCCTGCAGCTCTTGATGTAGAGGCTGTGACCCAACATGGCCACCTCTGTCTCTCCAGAGAGATTAGCACGAGGCAGGGACAGAGAGGCCGAGCTCCATGTGGCTCCATGTTATTCCAGCCACCCTCCACGTCTCAGCTCTCACTCCCAGTTCTGTCTCAGACAACTCCTCACGTCTGCAGAACGGGGACCAGAAAGAGCTGCAAATTGAATATGTCTGGCAGGCAAATCTGTGAAGACTCATGTTGTTGAATGTTAGCAGGAGAAAAGAACATTGTAAGTGTCTATATAATGTCACTGAACCAACATATATAGATGAATGTGCAGACTGAGGTGAAGGTGATTTGTTCTCTAACTGTTCAATTGCATCCAAGTGATTTGTTTCATAATTTTTCACATTTCTGTACAGGTTTTTGGTCAGTCGTGATGCATAGCAACACAGACGTAAATGCTTCCAAGTTGTTGTTGACCTTCCCAATCCTTTGAAGAGTCCCCTCCTTGTTTTCTGAGGTGTGGCCACGAAAGTCAAAAGGTTAAACAAAGTGCGGTGACTGTCAGGGTGAGTGAAAACAACTGGTGCTGGGCTATCAGAATATAATGAAGGCTAATAGGTACATAATGGCTAAAAGTGGGGCTCCACTCGTTGCCAGATGAATCATGGGGGTCGGAGAGGACGGCGTGGCCATACCTTTGCTCTGCAAGGTTTACTGCTTTAGTTTTAA
The DNA here is from genome assembly GCF_011125445.2 of Fundulus heteroclitus. NCBI lineage: Eukaryota > Metazoa > Chordata > Actinopteri > Cyprinodontiformes > Fundulidae > Fundulus > Fundulus heteroclitus. Next base: position 30,159,351 of record NC_046372.1, read on the forward strand.
CATCCACAGTGAGGCGTATGGACAATGATACATGATGGACATATTTTATTCATAAATATCTGAAAATTGTGTTGGGCTACTATCTAAATAGAGTCATTTTGTAAGTGTAAATACAGCTGTTCTGTGAAGGCCTCCGAAGTTTCTTGGATAACTTCATGAAGACCAAGGAACACACCAGGTATGTCAGGGATAAACCTGCAGGGAAGTATAAAGTATGGTTTTATAGAGAAAAATACTAAGCTGGGAAAAGGAAAGAGTATGGCACGAATGCACAACCACTGTACCAAGACATGGGGATCCCCCTGAACTGACAAAACAGGTAGGCCCAGAGGCCTATGGTAACTCTGCGGGAGCTGCAGAGAATTGGGTGGCAGAATATGTTGACAGGACAATTACTAGTCATATTTGAAGAATTTGGATTTTGTGGATTTTGTGTAATGTGAATTGGATTTGTAGTGGCTGAAAGGAGGACGGCTGTAATATTCAACAAGACAGTCAAAACCTCATGGTCACACTGGTGCTGGGAATTCCTCTGTGTTTGTACTTTAATCAAACACATTCTTCAACAACCTTACAAGGTGCGGTTAAAGGACTGCTTTTTCAACATACGTGAAGCGGACAGAGTCCATAAAGCCTGTAATGTTACTCTTGACTTATTTATTGAAATATAAAGTCTATCTCGTAGTCCACCTTCCAACTACAAGTATGCTTCTCCCCCAACTCTTCACCGAGGGCAATGGCGCATACTTGTGACATCACTAATCAGTAATTTCAGCTTTATGACTGTTACAAGTGGCAAGATCTGAAAAATAATTTAAAAAAATTGTGGAAAGAATGCCATATAAGGACCTTATGACACAGTAAACATGTAAAAGAAGGTCCTGGTCAGTTTGTCAAAAATGTAACCTTTTGTTCTGCATACAAAACCCTGTGGGTGGTATAAAACCTGCACTGCTCATCACGACCAACACACCATGAAACATGGTGATGGTAGCATCATGTTGTGAGAATGTCTTTTCTTCAGCAGGGACAGGTAAGCTGGTCACGGCTGATGCGTTGATGGATGGAGGTAAATATAGGACGATCCTTGAAGAAAACCTGTTAGAGGCTGCAAAAGACTTGAGACTGGCGCAGAGGATCCTCTTCGAGCAGATCCATGAAGTGCAAAGCTGGTAGAGAAGTAAACCCGACTAACAAAGGATGAAAATGGCACCCTGGGAAATTATGTTCACTAGGTTGTGCAAGGATGTTTTGTATGTGTGTGTTTAGAAGGAATTCACAAATCTGGGTCTCAATGAAAATAGTCCCTTGGCCAATTTGATTTCACTTCTGTCTAAAGATACAATGTTTGTGTCATGAAACCGGCCAACATCCCAAAGGACACTTTGGTTTTGACCATCGAGCCTGTGAAACAAAGAGGATTAGATCAACATTGTGAACCAGGAAGCCCCGGTAATGTTGTTGGGGGAAAGAATATCTCCTCTGTTCAACCAAAATTAAAAACCACAAATAGGAAAATAATTCAGCGTTCTTTGAACAGCAGGTTGACATCACATTTTCCTATGAATACATTACATCGAAAAACACTCACCATCTGTAACACTTTGACCCCCTCCGTAAAGAGTTAACATGTTCTAAATTGATGCAATTGAGCAGAAAGGGTCACAGGATCACATGTTAACGAATGTACGCGGCCCTAGTTCTCAGAGCTCTGTGAAGCGTCCAGCCAACACTTCCCCCTGTGACAGCGCTTGGTCGCTGTGCACTTCTCTCCGAAGACTCCCTCTTGTAAATAAAGCCTGCTTTTGTTGAGGCCCAGTGCGTCAAAAACAGCATCTCCAGAGGGCAAGAGGGATACCGAGGAGCTATGTAGGAGTGGGTGGAGAGAATCGGACGTACGGAGAGGGAAAGTGTTTAGGAGGGGTGGAGGTGGGGGGCGGGGGGGGGGGGGTGGGGGTGGTGAAGGGCAGGGGAACTGACAGAGGTCTGGGTAATTGCAGCACAATGGAGATTGTGTTTGATCTCTGAGGTGTCTGGGCCTATTTAAGTGGGGGTGAATGTGCCAAGTGGAGGAATGCCGTAGTACTGAAAGACCGAGTTTATCAGGAGTTCAGCAAGAGAGAACAAGAGGGGAGGGGCATGGGGATGGAGGAGGAGGGTGAGAGAGCATCGGCTTCAGAGGTTTGCCAGGCTTTTTTTTCCATTATTGGCTAATTATGTCCTAAAAGCCTCTTAGAACTTCACTGTACATACTACCGACACATGTGTGCATTTTGTCATGTGTCTTTCTCTCTCTGTATTTGAATTGAAGTGAGAAAGGCCAGGCTGGCCTGTGGTGCAGTGCAGCAGCAGCAGAAGCCTCCTGATAGCAGGGCTAAACTGCTGGAGAGCAGAGAGTGCCCTCACAGAGCAGAAGGCGCTTTGAACTCTGTCTGTACTCTCTGCTGCAGAGCTTGAACTGGGTTAATCGCTATTAATATTTAACATGCTGCCAAAGTTCCAGCCCAGAAACTGTATCAAAGCCAAGAGCTCCATCCAGCAGAGGGTTTTTTTTTTCTCCACTCCTCTGTACTAAAGCTGGATGGTATAAACACACTGCAACTGCCGGCATGAAACTTGATAATGTTATTTATTTCTGCTAAAATGAAGGTGGAGATTCTTTCCAAGAGCAATCTATTCCTCATTAAGCTTTGTAACTGTATTTCATGTTAGCTTTCTCTCTGTGTGGAGACAAATCAGGATCTGGATGCAATTGTGGCAGCTTGCAGTTGCTAATATGGAGCCTGTGGCTGCAAATATTTTCTATGACTACAGCTTCAAGTGACACGACAATGTATTTATTAGGGATGTGTATCTCTGCTTTGTAGGTGACACGAAACAGAGCTCAATGTACTGCCAAACATTCAGTGCAATAGAAACACAATGCAATAGAAATGCAAGGAGCAATTTCATACTGTTCCATTGGCCACAGATACTTGCTGATTCATCATGCTTTATTCCAGCTAAAGATGATACGATCTGATGCATGACATGATTTAATAAATTAGGATGAAGCAAGGTTATCAGAAGAGCTTAACAAGGTTCCTACACAGGCTAGAAATTTCTTGAAAAGCACAGAAATGCTTAAATCATTTTCTGGGTCTGGACAAGTAAGGGAAAAATAAAATTGAATATGGGAAGATCTCTGGTTTTCCACTTTTTTTTTCTTCCTTCCATTTCCCAGGACAAAAATTATATATTAAATCTAATTATGACAAATAAATGTAATTGATTTTACATAGAGCTGGACAGTGGCATAGTTGTTAGCACTGATGCCTTACTCCCAAAAGGTCCTGGGATCACATCTTGGCCTGGGGTCTGTTTGCCTGGACTTTGTATGTTCTCCCTGTGGGTATGTGGGTTCTCTGTGGTTTATCCAGCTTTCTCACATAGTCCAAAAATCATAATTGTGAGGTCCAGATTGTTCCTAGGTGTGTGTGCATGGTTATTTATTCTGTGTGCCTCTGTGTTGTTGTGTGATGGACCAGCAACATGACGAGGGTGAACCTGCCTCTCGCTCAATGAGGACTGATAATAGACCCCAGCCCCACAATGAATGGATGGAGGTTTTTACAAAGATTTGTATTAAAATTATTTAGCTTTGGTTTGCCATATCAACCAAATTTTCACAGTATTTTCCATTGTTTTTTGAAACATAGAGATAATACAATTTATTCCAATTCAGTTTGTATTTTATATTAAAATGTGCAGCATTTTCTTCAATTGTAAAAGTATGACATTTTCTGGCCCTGGTTAAATTATTACATAAAAAACAACTTTCTTTCATTTAAAAGTATTGTAATAATCCCATTACAATGAGCCTCAGCAGAATTTGAAAAATATGTCATGTGTCTGTCAGTTTTATTTATATTCTGAACACAAATAAATAAGCTAAACTCAAACATATACTCATAAATGGAAACTGTAAACATACTGTCATGTTGGAAAAACTAGCTTCAGTTAAAATAACATTTATTTCAACAAAATAACTTAGCTAATTTAGAATAAAAAAAATATAGACCCAAATAATCCAAAAAAACAGCAGAATACCTTGTTGCAAATCTAAATAGTGCAGGTCCAGGCTAAACCGTGCCTTGACCTAAATAAACAGGTCAACTCCTGTTTATTTAGGGACAACAATTGACCCAAATGATCAGGGTGAATCAAACAGAGCTGAACTAACGAGGTGGGTTTTTGATAAGTGAGATATGGCTCAGTGCCGTGATCTGACCGGAGGTCGTTAAAAGGACTCAGTCAGAACTTTCCCTTGCTCACTGCTTGTCAAGTCAGTGGGTGCCTTGCTGTGTTCTGCACAGTGCAGTGAGCAAGTGCTTTAAAAAGATTTGTCTTACTGACGGACTGATTACACTGAAGTTGGTATCTGATTTACAGCAGAGTCTAAATCACTCCCGGAGTGTAAATTTGCCAAAGGTGCAATTCATTCAAGAAGCACCACTTATAATGAAGTTATAATGAAGTTCTTAAAACAAATCTGATGGCTGTTTTTGGCTCACTTTCTGTGGTTCTATTTCAAACACTCCGGCGTCGCCTCTGACAGACCACACACCTTTCTTCTACTGACATTTTGCTCCAATGCAGGAACAATAGACAAAGAGGAGGTTGCAAAAGTTATTTCGCTAACAAACACTTCCACCTGAAAAGTTGGGGTTTTACTGATGCACTAATAAAAACCGATGCAACTGGATTTTATCCAGCCAAGTCTTCTGTATCCATGAGGTCCTGATGTACGTGCGGCTGTCCGTGAACCTGTATGAATCAGTTAACCCAAATTGTAGTCATTAGTACTTTGACAAAGATAGAAAAGAAACTGATAGAGAGGGGTACTTTGCATTAAATGTGTTGGGAGGATGGGGTTTGCTACGGAACAACTTTAGGTCACCACAGGGTTGCTTTTCTGTAGCCGCTGCTCATCTCTCTGTCTGTTTGTACTGTCAGTTCAACAAACTGGATTATTTCATCAGAGTTCAAGCCTCCATTGCCTCTGCCGCTGCAGTCATTTTCATTCTCTCTCCTCCTCTTTACATCTATCTCTCTCTTTCTATCTCTCCTCTCTCTTCCTCTCTGCTTCCAGCACCAGGACCTCAAACAGCATGGTTAAATACCCAGGCCAATGTGTCGCTCTTCAAAGAGACTCAGGTAGTAGATGTGCTGGCAATGGGCCAGGATCAAAATGAAGAGTTATTGTAGAGCACCGTGGCTGCCTTCACTTGGACCTCAGTTGAACCATATTAAGGGGCCCCAGTAGGGCAAATATCTCCCCGCAAGGCAGCCAAAGTATAGGCCCTAGGTCCCTTTTCAGCCCCTCTGAAAAACCCACTAATTCTACGTAGGGACCCAGTTTTATTTCACTTCATAAATCAGGCCAGCAGAGTGAGGAAGTTCATTTGGCGTTGAAGAGCTTATGTTAGCTTTAGCCTGCATCATAAAGTTCCCCGTCTCTCCGTGCGTCTGCTTGCTAGCAAAAACAACAGAAACCACTGGCTCTTTTTTAAACGGTCGGAATTAACTTTGATTGCTTAAGGTTTAGAAAATGAGTCCATGTTTGTTGCTATAAGTCCTGCTTGATAAAATATTAAGAGCTAGCTGAAGGGGGAGCTTTGTAGAAGACAGAAAGCTGGAAGCAATTTGTGTAGCTACCAAATTAAAGTTATTCAGCACCAAGGGTAATTTAATTACCATTCTTTAAATGTTTGAATGACTTTGACCTTTGGAGCACTCAGAGGTCATGCAGGTGTATTTACTTAAGCTAATTCTGAATCAGTAACATGAAACAAGCTCCCAAATCAAACGGGCCTCCTCCCAGAATATCTGGTTTCCGAGCACCAGCTCTTTTGTGTTTGTAAATTAAATTAATATCCCTCCACCTTGTCATTGGGTCCTTAAGACATTGAAATATGTCTCGAGCCAAGTTTATCCTAGAAAAGCAAGAGACTGCGATGGCGAAAAAGAGTGAGAAAGACATAAATAACCGAGAAAAAAAAAGTTGACAACGTTTCCCAAGATGCACCTCTCAAGGCATTGCTCTTGAATGGAAACAGGTGTGTGTGTGTGATTGTGTGGTGGGTCTTGAGGATTCAGGACTATGTGGCATGTCTACTGCCTAGGTGATTTGGGTCAATGGAGCACATCTGGTACTAGTCACAACAGAGTGAACACGTCCATGGCCATCAGACACCCCACCAGGCAAGTAGGGAGACAAAGAGAAGCAAGGGCAAAGAAACATCTGGGTTCTCTTTCTTTCTTTCTCCCTGTCGCTCTCTCTCTCTCTCTCTCTCTCACACACACACACACACACACACACACACAGACACACAGGTATTTGGGATTCTGTGCTTTTTGGGAGCTGCCTTGATTCCTCCAGGTGCATCTGGACTCGAGTGGAGAAGAACAGGAATGGACGCTGATGTGTGTCTGTGGGTGGTGGTGGAGTGCATGTTTGACTGACAGCATTGAAGCCGAATGTTCCCCGAGCTGGGTGAGCAACTCTGCTGTCAGCCCCACACTCTTTTTTTTTTTTTTGTTTCTTTGTTTCTTCTGAGGGTTCATCATCTGCGTTTTGTGTTTATAATCTTTCTTTATCGGTTGCTATTCTGTGGTGTATCAACAAAGACGACTAAAAGGGAATTTTCAGGTACACCTTGATACATTTGAAGATCATTGAAAATGTTATTTCAGTAATTACCTTTAAACATTTATTGACAGATATTGTTTAGATTTCATACACAAAGTGTAATATATTTCACATGTTTTATTTTGGTTATTACAGATTGCAACTATTCGGTTTTAAATATTAAATAATTTTAAAGCAATTTTAACACCAAAATGTCATGTCATGGTCATGTTACAACATAAACAGTTATGGGGAAGACTTCACTTTTCAGTTGCCCAGTAATTGACACACACAACAATGAGCTAACTGACCACAGAGTGCTGTTTCCATAGGGGAAAATGAAGTAGAAGGAAGAATCGCTTTGGAAAAAGTGCACAAGCAACAGAGATAACCGCAACTTAGAGATAACTGTGCATCAAAAAGCACAATCAGAAGTTCAGGGGAATTTGACAATAAATGCGCTGTGTATATATAAAAATAAATGATAATAAAAATAAAAATAAACAGCCAGAGAAGTAGAGCAGTAAACTACTACTTGTAAAAAAGAGGATCTCACCTACAAGGAAAAGGTGAGATCAGGGGCAGTATGTACACAGGAGTTTTTTGTTTTATTGAATACATACATATCTGTAAACGAATGGAGAGGCACAGAATCCAAGTCTGTGATGTTAAAAAAGAGAAATCAGAACAACCTTCGGTGTGAATATATATATATATATATATATATATATATATATATATATATATATATATATGTGTGTGTGTGTGTGTACTTTATGTATATATACTTTATGTATACATATATTTTAAAGTATATTATGTATATATACTTTATCTTTTTCTTGGAAACACTGAAGATATGACACTTTGACAGAATGTAAAGTAGTCAGTGTACATCTGTATAACAGTGTAAATTAGCTGTCCTCTCGATATAACTGAACATAGAGCCAAATAATGTCTGAATCGCTGAAAATAAATATGAGTACACCCTAAGTAAAAATGTCCAAATTGTGGCCAAAATGTCAATATTTTGTGTGGCCACCATCATTTTCCAGCCCATCCTTAAGTCTCTTTGGCATGGAGTCCAGTAGAGCTTCACAGGTGTCCTCTTATAATCCTCCATAATGACATCATGGAGCTGCTGGATGATGGAGACCTTGTTCTCCTCCATCTTTTATTTCAGGATGACCCACATATGTTCAACTGGATTATGGCCTGATTTAGGTCTGGAGATATGCTTGGCCAGCAGTCCGGCATCTTTACCCTCAGTTTTTTTAGCAAGGCAGTGGTCGTCTTGGAGGTGTTTGGGATTGTTATCATTTAGGGACACTGCCCTTCAGCCCAGTTTTGAGGGGAGGTGTTCATGCTTTGCTTCAGTATAGTACAGGCATTTATGATTTCCTCAATGAAACATATCTCCCCACAGCCGGCAGAACTCATTCAGCCCCAAACCATGACACTCCAACCACCATGCTTGACTGTAAGCAAGACACTCTTATCTTTATACACACGATTGACATCATCTGAACCAAATAAGTTTCTCTTATCAGACCACAGGACATGGTGCCATTAATTCATCTCATGTTGTCTGCTTTTTTTCTTTGCTCCTGGATCCAGTGCTTTCATCCTCAAAGTTAAGGTTCCTGCCAAAAATTGACTGTGATCAGATTTCCCTTTTTTTCTTTTACTTACTATTGTGGAGTACTGTTTCCTTCTCGCCTGCAGCTGTAGACACACTTTTGTTTCTCTAAAAGTTTTGGAAAGAACCATTGATTGTTAGTGTTCCACAGTGCTTCGATGTCTCTTGGTTTGGCAAGTCAAATTCACAAGTCCAATGTGGCTCCAAACACCGTGTCAATCAGTGGCAAAAAGCAAGCTTTCCCAACAATACAATTTACTATGTTCCTCTGAGCCTGTGAGCTAGGGTTACCGCTCGTTGGTAATGGACTGAAAGTGGAAGAAAAAACCTTTGCTCTATTTTTTTAATGATGTCAAGCTTTTCTTGATAAATTCATCATAAAAATGGCTTTGACAATAAATCTACAACTACATACATTTATTTTCCCCCTTTAATCATTGTGGGTTGACAAAAAAGCTACAATATCACCTCACCTCAACTATATGTTTGCTTGTCCAGCTTGATACTGATGCAGTTTGCTAGCTTTGCCTAGTTCAATCTAAAAAACAAGGACTTGTGTTCGCTTAAATGAGGATTTGGTAAACACAGCCCATATTTTAGCTAATTTTGCTGTTCTTCTGCAACAAACGTCATAGGCAGAACTGAATGCTGCCCCCCAAAACCTCCGCCTCTGTCAGCGTTGCATGGACGAACACAACACTTCCTGCATATTGCAAAAGGGCCCAAATAAAATCAATAGGAGAGTAGTTATGTTATGCTATTTTGATAGATTTTAACAACACATAACAGCTCGGAAAAGCAGCTTGGCTGACATCTGACGTACAATTAGAAAACAGGTATGTATGCGGGGGTCGACTTCCATAACACAGTGGTTGCTACGTGATTGGTGTGTTCAATGCAATGGGACTTTATACACCTAATCCCCAGATGTGAAAATAAATAAATAAAACATTTTAAAAAATATTTACATGCAATTGTGAGTGTAACTGATTATCCATGCACTGTTTTTATTTATTTTTTACATATGTTTTCTACACATACCTAAAAAAGCACTTGTCCACAGTGTTTGATATGCAGAGCACCATCAATGTTGAATCATTTTATTTTCTGCTATACTGGATAACCCATGATGGTTCATGATCAGACCATTCTGACCTGTAAAAAAAAAAAAAAGACGTATTAGTTATTTAGTTATTTTGTCTATGTTCTGAACTGTTATAATCTTCCTGTTTTGTAAAGTGTGCAATGACAACAATTTTATCAAACAATACCTACATATGTATGTAGATTCTATATCGTAATTAAAATAAATTGGGGATTGCCAAAATCAGGCTTTTTATGTAAGTGAGTTTTTTTTTTTTTTTTGCTGGTGTATTTTTTTGTTGTTGGAGGGCAAAAAAGAGTAGTTTTTGAACACTTTTGAAAATGTTGAGAATTGTGAATGACCCCTTACTACGAAAGCAAATTTCTCATTTAAAACAATAAAGTAGATAAAAACATCCTTTTTGTGAGCACGTTGTGCACACCCACATTTATGAGCACCTATCTGCCAAGTGTCCCCGTAATGCCATTACCAAGAAGGGTATATGACTCAAGATAGGTTCACTGACTCTTGGACTTGTACAGTAGGATTTAAGCCGAGAGGACCCAACAGTGAACTCTTGAACTCCCATAAAAACACAAATACTGCTTTGCCATGAGGCCATTCAATATACCTTTAAGCCCCTGAGTAAGTGGGATTTAGAAAATAATGCCCTTATGCAGGCTGTTTACACAAAATCTCTGCCATACAAGCCACTCTCTTGCTGCTTCAGCCCCCCTCCCACCATAAATCAAATTTAATAGGGCCAGTTTGATCCCACGCCAGCATAAGCATACACTTGCTTTGACCTTGGGTGAATTTAATGGAGGTTAAATAAGTTTTCACATTGGCAGCAGACACATTAAAAGTTTGTCCAGTGGATTTGGCAAATTGGAAGAGATGGCGGTTAAGTCAGAGTGTCTGATTAATTGGGTTTGGACCCACCCACTACCTCTTATGCTGCCCGGACTGCTTTCCCACATCTTTACATACCACATTGGGATGAAATGGAAAATTCTATTTCGGACATGACTCATGCAGATATGCACATGTGCAAGTGTGTGATGGATATCTGTGATTTTGGGGTAAAATTAAGATTTTTTTTATATATATATTTTTGCCTCTCAAACCATTTTTACATGGTTCTCACATTGGAGTAGATTTGTAATTGAGATTAAAGTGACCGACCAACAAAAGGCAGTGCATGATTGAGAAGTGAAAGAAAAATTAACTCTACCTGCTTTGCACATGAAAACACAAATGGATATGACCCACCTTTCTTTGCCAAACAGTTTAAACCGTTGCAGAAATTAAAATTGCACGAATAAGAGTTACACAAGAAAAAGGTAGAATGAAGTGGCATGAAGAAAGTGAAATAACTAGGGCTGGGCAAGTTAACGCGTTAATTTCGCGTTAATTCATTACACTATTAACGGCGATATTTATTTTATCGCGCATTAACGCATGTTGCTCACATGCTTTCAGTCAGTGTCAGTCAGCTGTCACGGCAGCACTCTCCCCCTCCCCTCTCGTACATGTCTCAGCGGCGCCAGCCAATCAGCACGCAGGCTCAGCCTGGCCCGCGCACTCAGCTCTCACACAAACTTAATACACAAACAGCTGAGAGAGACCGCAGCAGCGAAAAAACATGAACAGAGGAAGTAGCACCGTTTGGCTTTATTTTAATACCGTAAATGAAATCAAGCTGTATGTTTTGTAAAAAGCCGGTTCATTTTAGTGGAAACACAACAAATTTATCTAAGCACGTGAAAAAACATGAAAACGTCGAGCCCCAGAAACGGAGAGAGGAGACGAAACTTCTCTCACTGCCCCGAAAGACCCAAAGACGTCTCTGACTGAGGCGTTTCAGTCCTCCAGGGAACATCCAGGTAGATCAGTGGATGGATGGATGGATGGATGGATGTTACTGGAGCCCACACATAACATGTAATTAAGACCTTGAAAGAACCCAGTACATATATTAAAAAGTGTTATTTAAGATAAGATATTAGCAAATCCTTTTTTTATCCCACGACGGGGAAATTTATAGGATTAAAGCAACAGGCAGGTGCACACAACACAGACAAAATTACATAAGGATTGAAATATATAAGAGGTGGATTAGCGAAAAAACACTGAACATAACATTATTATTATTATTAATATTATTATTATTATTATTATTATTATTATTATTATTATTATTATTATTATTATTTAATTGTAATAATAAAATAAAAACCACAAAACCCAAAAGGTCAACAGTTTCATGATACATCAAGCTTAGGGACTGGCTAATATACAGCAGGTCAAAAAAGGCCATATTTTGGCTGCAGTGCTTGCTGTTCTCTTATGAAGAAAAGATCAACTAGTGCACTAAATTCAATAGATGGGTTGAAAATATCCAGTATAAAATAAGTGCTACAAATGTTACAACACTTTTGTTCATATGGCAGCAGAACATTAAAATAAAAGTGCTCTTTACACTACTTTTGAATTCATTCTTGGAGTTTGTAAATACAATGCGATTAATCGCGATTAATCGCGATTAATCGCCCTGATTAATCGCGATTAAATATTTTAATCGTTGCCCAGCCCTAGAAATAACTAGTATTGCACTAAAACAATTAGAATTGTAAAATTGCATTATAAAGCAAACCTTTTTATTTCATGCTTAGAAAGTTGAGCCATGTTTAGAAGGTAATTTGCATTCTTTACTGTTTCTGCATGCACAGTTTTAATATGTATTGGTGTATATTCTTATGCATCTTTGTCTCTTCTCTATGTGGTTTTGTTCCACATTTTACTGGATTGTGCTGGATTAGAATCACTCATAGTCTATTAAAATTTGTCCAGGTTTGGCAATGCCAATTCCTCGTAAGTATCTTTAGAAAGCTGAAATATACAGTATTTTATAATAGCAAGGAATAGAGTGTTAGCCAAACAAGTCTAGTAATCCGGTGTAATTGGTTGGATTCTTTGCAATGAGTCAACCCCTCAGTCTGCCTGCCTCTCTGCCTTTGATAATCCAATATACAGTTCTTTAATCTTTACCCTGTGTGTTGTGCAAATTAATTAAATATTGACAAGGAAACCAACGAAACCACAGAAAAACAGAATGTCACAGTTAAACTGATTAAATGCTTGACAGAGGTAAGAGAGAGCCAAAGACCGTATGTGTGATCTTTCAGGCTCAATGGATGATTAAAGATCACTGAAGATGGTTAGATGCCGCAAACAGCTGAGCACTGAGAATCCAGATTTAAAGCTAAAACTAATTAACGATGATTTTCAAGTCCCAAGAATTATTCCTGCAATATTTATGCATCAGAACCTATTGCCACCTAAAGTAATCAACCGACGGAGCGGGTTATAATGATCCCAATCCTATCAGTTTGCCCCACCTTGCATTCACCTATGATACAACCCATAGCATCGGCATCATTCCAGTCAACACAAGAGGGATAAAGTAAGAAAAATCCCATTGCTTGGCAGAGTAATGGAGAATTAGAATCGGATATATGTTACCTTTCTGTTTCTGTGTCAATTGAACTTGAAATTCTCCCAAAATAATATCTAATAAAGTTTTTTTTGCCTATAAATCAAGGTGAGTGCTATAGCAAAAGCAGTAATGCTCCACTTGTGAAAATGAAATCTGTTGGGCTCTCTTTCGCACTGAGACAACAATTCTTAATGCTACACTGCCAGACAGGACATGTTAAAAAAATAAATATATAAATTTAAATAAATTGGGGAAAAGAATTTTAAAATAATGAAGGGGATATATTGTTCTGGTAAATTGAAGTAGTACAAGTTCAGACTGCTTCCATGGTCACTATACTGACAAATTATGTTATTTGCATAGACACAGTCAGAATATTATATTTACGTGTTATATGAGTTGGGAATATGCATGAAAACCAATAAGATGGACATTTTTAAACAGGAACATAAACTGATTTGCACCAGTTAAAGATCTTGGTCATTATGTCCATTTATTTCAGGTTTATATTTAGACATATATCCATAATGGCTTTTCAAGTCAAACTGTAGATCAAACACACAGGGTTGAATCTCTTGCTACTTAACTGTAACTCCAATCCTTCAGATTAAAAAGTTACACATCTGCCATAATGTTTACAGCCATGATCTTTGGATGTCAGGGTTTTGGGTTTCTCTTCTGCCTGTTTCGGTCATGTTTCTGTTGTCCATGTTCTTTAAGGTGTTGCCTTTTAGTAAATAATAATAATAATAATAATTTTTTGTTTGGTTTCTTCATTTATTTCCCTGTTCTTTGTACGTTATTTTCTGTTTAGATCTCTGTTGTGTATCCCCCTGGTTTGATATTTTCTTTGTACCTCTGTTCAGCTCCATTCATGTGAATTAGTCCCTCTTCCTCAGTCTCCCTGTTCTACCTCTTCCCCAGCTGTTTAATATTTTCTCCTGATTAACTCACCTACATTCAGTGTAATTCTCCACTTATTCCTCACTAAATACCGTATGCTCACTGGTTCGTAATGTTTTCGCTGGATCCTTCCATTTTACTGCTTGATGTTCTGCTACTTCGTTACCCTGCCCAGTTCTCTGCCTGTGCTCCATGTCCTGTTCTTCTCGTGCCTTGCTGTGACTTTTTGTATATTGTTATTATTAAATTCTTTTTTTCGCTATGCGGCTCCCAAGTTCCTGTCTGCACTTTGGTCCTGTTTCAACCTCACAACTCAAGAGAGTTGTATGGGGCAATATAAGATTTGTCTAATATGATAGCTTTGAAAAAAATAACATGTTACTTTTTACCATGTATTATTTACACAGTTTTTTTAAAACTAAATGTGTGGAATGCTTTAATTTCAAGTAATACATGTAATTATGTTGATCACTTCAGGACAATTTGTTGCATCTAGCAAAAACCCTTGAAATGGTAAATCAGAAAATGTCCCAGGCTTGAAAGTGTATTTTTCTTTCAACTTTGATACAACTTTACAGGGGCAATAAACGGAAGCTCACTGTTTCCTTATTGCAGTAAATCGGACTCTTTTACATAGTAAAATCAACAGTTTTCCTCAACAGTGAACATCTTAAAATGTTTTAATTTAATGAAATTATACATTAAAAATATGTGTTTTGGTAGCTTTCTCTAAACATTTGTCAATAAAATGATGTGTACACACCACAGGTTAGTGTGTGTAAACCATCTAGTCAAGGCTAGAGTCACTTATCAATCACTACATACCTCCGTGAAAGTGATGACACTGTCTTTCTCAATGTTTTTTTTTCTCACAAAGACGATTCCATTTCTTTGCTTCAAAGCGAACACACCATCTGTCAGCAAGCCCATAGTAATGGAGCACTAAGTAAACTCTCAATGGATCACAAACAAACGCACAGGGAAGCAAAATGTGTTGTTGCGGAGGATTTGAGCCAAGTCCGGGGAAGTTGATGATGTTTCGTTCCCAATGACCCTTGTCCTTTTTACCACCAGTCTAATTGGCCAATCTGGTAGACACACGTGTAATACAGAACGTATGGAAAACAGCCAAGACTACTATTTTGGGTGATTGTACATGTGCAACAAAAAAAAATGGAATTTCTACCAGTTATTTAGAGTGGGTGTGTGCTCACACAAAACATTTGAGCTGATTGTATTAGTGATGAAATTAGGGTCATGTTGCAATTCACTCGCTGTGGTCTTATTATTCTGATCTGTCTGTCGGAGTTTTCCACTGCAGAGAGACAGCTGGACCCAGTAACACGATCCAGACCACCAGCTACCCACACAGTACCTCGCAGTCAAATCAATACCCAGAGTCAGCGTAGATGCACAAAAGACAAGCTTATACAGAAAAAAAAAAACATATTTCTCTTTACATCCAGTGAGTGAGAACCGTAATAAAGTTAAACTTAGAATACCCAAACCCCAGAAGAGAGTCTGAATCCTCCTTTTTTTGGGAGAGGGAAAGAAACAAGGTTATTTATTTATTTGTTTATTTATTTTTGTTATCGAAACTATGAAGCAAATAGATAACTGAGAATGCGTGTGGAGGTGTTAGGAAAAGCCCTGTGGCTGGGAAAGGTAGGGGAGCTGTGAGTGGTGGAGAGGGAGGAGGCAGATTCTCTGTACCATCATGTGGCTGAAACAAATCCCCTCTCTGCTCTCCTCCTCACTCCTGCTCTGTGTGAGGAGAGAGTTTGGCCTGGGGCACATGTTCAGATATGGGTGCTAGTGATTGGTTTGCTGCCAACAGTGGCAGAGGTCAAGTTGCTCTGTGCTTTTTTGTTGTTTTCTCAGAGTCACTGTCGAATTCTGTGCTTCTGCAAACCCATGTTTCATTATTGCAGTCAGATGTGCTGCCAGTTGCACTTCGTGTGCTTGTTCCTTTGCTATTTTCGCACTTTGTTAGTTGGTTTTGTCGGTATAATAATCTTGAATTGCAAAATAAATTCCTTGCTGACTGAGTTGCATTTAAACACCTACAGAATGCTGGCATAATTTCACAGAGCCCTCCAGCAGGTGTGTTTCAGATAAAGGCGTTATCAGTTGGCTGCCAAAAAGGGCAAAACATGGTTCTGCTGATTAAAAATTAGGGGAACTAATTAGACTTAAGGATAGTCCCAAGTAAAACAATGAACAGCAAAGAGATATTATTAGGCATAAGTCATCAATTATTAACGTAATAGAAAATGAAGACAAAAGGAAAAAATCTTCCAAAGTTGCTTTCTTCAGAAAGAAAATAAATGTTCCCTCTAGTGGAACACAGTCACAAACGTGCTCAGCAGATCAACCTAATTCAGATTTTGCAGTAATGGGAATTCAAATAATTACGTTGTCTCTCATGTAAGATGCTCTGTTTTGATGAAGTATGTTTATATTTATTGGCTTATTAGTAAAATCTTGTTTTTGTTTTTTTATCAGTTCACTTTCTGGTCATGAAACGCATCACGTCAATTCCGCCCTACACCATTTATTATCTGTCCTCTTCATAGCCATGTGTTGCCATTTTGTTCCCTTAAGCTACTTCAGGGTGGATAAATGGCATTAAGACAGCAATTCTTAATGCTACACTGCCAGACAAGACACGTATAAAAAGGGTGGATAAATGTTCGGAGAGCCCTCTCTCCGTATGCTCCTATCTTGTGAAATGTTACTGAAGACTAAAAACTGACCCACTGGTAAAAGGTGGTGGTACAAATCAACAGAGGTAGAGGGGTTAATCACTGGGCCAGTGGTGATAGTGTTTAAACCAATTATTTCCCAACAGCGGATATTCTCCCCACTGACTGAATGCATCCAAATTAAAAATGAAATGTATGTAAATGAAAGCGTGATTATCCCCCGGCAATAAAACAGGAGCCTATTGACGCCCATAAATACCCTGCACTGTATCTGGGCTGCATAAAACGATTAAATGTTGTTTTACTTCATTTTATTACTTAGCCCTTTTTTAAAATCTCATCATACCTGCTTATTGGCTCTTTGTAACGAACTGTGTTGTTTTAAAATTTACTATTACAAGCACTTTTGCATTCGTGCCATAGGAATTTTTGATAAATGAGTATTTGTTGTAGAAAGAATCTTCGGAACACTTGAGTTTAAAACTGCTGTAGATAGACTGCCCCCCCCCCCCCACACACACACACACACACACACACAAACCTTCCCCCATCAAAACTAAATAACCGAAATCTTGCCCTGACTCTGTTAAGTTGGTGCTTTGTCCAACTTTATTAAAGTTGTTTCCCAGTCCCTCGGACCATTTGTTTGTTCCAGTCTGCAGTGTGTTTGCCCTCCGACGTGTGATGTTAACCCCGGAGGTGTGTGTGTGTGTTTCATCCGCTGCCCTCTTGCATCTGAGAGGTGAACAAAACCATCATGAGACTGATGTGTGTCAACACCACAGACACCAAGACCATGCTCTACAGGACCCCATTTTCTATCATGTTTTTCACAACACAGTTGGCTGTGTGTTGGTGTGTGGGTGCGCGAGGGACCGAGTGCTCTGGTGAGCATAGCTGTGAGGTTCAATCATTTAAAAAAAGAGAAGTCATGAGGTGAACACTGACCATAAAAATGATGGGACATCATATGAAAATTTGAGCATGTGTTAATTTTATTCTGTGATAAAAAAAAAAAAAAAAAAAATATATATATATATATATATATATATATATATATATATATATATATATATATATATTACTATATTATTCTGGTAGAACATTACATTGAGTTAGTTTTGGGGCTCAGCTCAATTCCATGAACATATTTTGTCTATCCAGATGAAACTTTTCCCCTGATATCCTCACTTTTCCTCCTCCTTTCCTCACTCTGTTGGACTTTTAACCAATGCCTATGCTTCCACTCATTTTCTCCCCGTCCTCCTTGCGTTCCGCATTGGCTTTTTTGGGGGTCTCATAACCCAGTTGTGCCTCATAGAGACATTGAAATGCGCTTGAGCAGGGAATAATTCTGTACATGATAAATCCCACCTTAAATCCAGCCATGAGACTCCAACAGGGTTCCACATGTAATTCTAAGCCCTATTATAGACCGCTAATGCCAGTAGAGGATGGCGAATCACGGCGGAGCCTGCAGCCATGTAAGAATTAGAAATAAATATGCATCGGTACCAGATAAATATAGCAAGAGGCAAATCTGCCATGAGACTGTGTGTGTGCGTGTGTGAGAGAGTGAGAGAGAGAGTGAAAGAGAGAGAGAGGGGCCACTATTTGCAGCCGATGAGAAGAATTTGCAACAGTTCTCTCGATAATTGATGGATTAAATTCAGTGGCTAAGGGGTTGGAGTTAATGTGCACCATAATTTAGTAAAACGAAAGCTCAATAAAAAAAAATTTTGTCCACATTTAAAGAAATTTGTTCCACTGTCATGTCTTGTGCACCTCATTCCAGAGCTCGGATTACATTTCTCAAGAGTGGCAATTGAGGTCTCCATCAGTGGTATTTATCTGCTGTATCTGTTCATTGACTGTGGAGTTACTAAATTAGGACTCTAAGCTACTCTGGGTTGAGCTCTTGCTCTGGTGCTCGGCTAGACTTTTGGTGCATAAGGCGCCTTTGAAGTCAGACGTATAAGTGTAATATTATTTTACTGAGCCTCAGACAAATTCTTTATGCATGTTTCCTTGGGCTTCGATCGCTGCTTAGAGCTGTGGTCCAGGAGCTAATCTCCTCCCACTCCACAGTAAATAGCAGAATTATTGTAATTCACCACATTTCAAAAGCACAAAGTATCCTCACAAATCAGGTACCTAGCCAATCAGAAGACAGAGTTTGATAAGTAGATTCATGACTAAACCCAACGCTCATTTTGTCCGCCATTAAAATTTGCATGGCTTTCGAGTCATTGTTTCCTTGGTGCACACATATGACAATGGTGACTTTAAAGTTGTATTTTGCATTTTAGAGGTCTAGACACAGACCTGAAAACAGGTTTAAACCCCAGCTAAGTTTATTAAGGTTTACCAAACCCTAAAAAAAAAGACCACAATGTAACCTAATGTCAGATTATGAGTAGTAAGATAACCACGGAAAATGTTTCCAGGTGTTCTCTGTGGTTTCTGTGACAAATGTTTCTTTACTCTGCTGTATATATTGCATCAGACTCTTTGCTGCGTCGTTTTATGTTTGACAGTGAGCCACGCAAGAAACACTGGAGGGAAAAAAAAACATAAATACTTTCGAGTAACCCTGCAAAGGTTTTCTCAGCTGCACACCATGAGCAGAATCTCCACTAAAAATAAATGACCTCCACCTCTCCTTTTGCAAAGACATAACCTTCACCACCAGAAGTTTATCCACTTTATGCTGTTTCTTATGTCGGTAATTGTCAGTTCAACACACAACAGACTGGAAAATGTATTTGTCTAATCCATCCCTCACACTATTGCGTGTCTGACGTTTATTTCACTGACATAGGAAGAATGCTGCCTCAGGAAAATAATGGTCAGGTACTACCTTCTTTCAAGTCTGATACTATGGCATCCACAACTTGATCACCAGCTCAGGACATGTTGAAAATGTATACAATATAAGATCTGACAAATCACGTATACATCTGTGTGCCGTGTTTTGAGCATTTACACAACTGCTACTCAAATATAGCACCATAAAGGCATTACACCGTTAGGGCTTTTCTCAAATGACGTCACGTTTGCCAGGAGACGGTTCAAGTTGCCCGGATGTTCGGACAAGCAGAGTACAAACTTAGAATGGCAACAACTGCGATATCCATAATCTTGGACGATGATGACGTCCTGGAGGCTTCATTTCAACATGCTTCAGTCGAGAAACACAGCTTAAAGGTTGACTGAAATGTAGAGGCCTCAAAGTGAGCAGAAAGAAAGCAGTAAAATGCAAAGGCAGGAGAAGTTGTCCCCTCATCTCGTGCAAAGGATCAAACGTGAAGAAGAAACTAGTTGAATAGTCTGCATAGAATTACAGCTAAAAAAATAAATATATATATTACAGGCCTATGTTTTAAATTATAATAGGGCTTATCACAAAAATACACTAATAAGCAGCTTCTTTTCTAAAGCTGTAAAATCAGTCATCCCGCTGTGATCACCTACACCCCTCCTCAGACACACACAAGCAAGATTACCCATCTTGCGAGGGTAACAGACAACTTGTTCAATGAAAACAAGCCCAAAAGAAGCCCAACAAGCAAACCACTGTGCTGTGACAGAGGCTGCCAAGTGTGCATCACTAAAGTTAGTATTCAGAATGTTTTTTTTTCTTTGATGTTGTGCTAAATATGTTATACAGTACATGTCAATTTCGTGTATTTTGTACATTTAAATGTGATTTGTTGTGATATGACATTTTTATCTATGACACATTATTTACAGGGGAAATCTGAAACAATACGCGATGTTTGAGATTATTTCACTGACGCTTTTGTATATTATTGTTAAAAGGGATTGACGTGACGGGATCTTTGGTACATATTGTATTTACAGGTGTGGACTCCATCTTTTGTATGTACATGCTGTTAGTGTAAAGAAGTATATGGTATTGAGCTAAATCCTACTAACAACTGTTACTTGAAACATTTCACAAACTTTAGTTTTTCTCATACATCGTTTTGGCAAATGTTACAGGCATTAATCTAAATATTTGTGTGAAACCTCTGAACAAAGAAAAGGAACTAAATGGAGTCAATGAAAGCCATTCCTTTTCTACTTGTGCATTCTGAACAAAGGTATGGGGGGGGGAGTATGTAATGTTTTGTTACATTAAATGTCCAGCTTTCCTAGAAAAGGGAATTTGTATGATGACAAGAGAGGCAATTTAAAACAAATCCACTATTGATGTCGTTGTTTGGTGATACATGAAACCATTTATCGTTTGATTAGGTTGATTCATTTTTTGGGAGCAGTGTCGTTGATTCACTGAAGTTTCATTTACTGAGCTAATGACTGGAAAAATCCAAACTGTGCGAGGGTGCGATCAGCAGTCACAGGCTACTTCACACGAGGTTTAATGAAGTCTTCGTGTCTTATTGTTGGGATGCTATTCAGAGTGGTGATATGTTGGTTAACAGACACAAATGTCTCCCGGCACGTGAAAACACATAAAGAAGTTCAACTTGGTCTAATGTGCCGGGTCTTCATTGATGATTTGCCATAGATGGTGAATAATTACCAATTGCCACAAAAACTTAAGATGTGATTTATACTCTAAAGAGATGACACTTAGTCTAGACTTACCCACCAAACAATCAGACAGTGAGTCAGACTTGCCCTCTAAAGGCTAAACATCTGATTTAGATGCCTCCTATACAGACTCAAGACTCATCTTAGACTCACCTTAAACAGACTTGGCTGAGACTCAAATCTGTGACCTACTCATATTTATTACACGTCCTGATCAACTGAAAGATCCCGATACAGGACATGGAGGCTGAAGGAAACCCACAGGTATCGTTCCCCTGATACACCTTAAGGGGTGGTCTAGAATTCAAAACCACTGAGCGCTGTAAGGATACAGGAATGCAAAGTGAATGTGACGTAGTACAAAGCAAAGGCAGGAAATGGCAGTGGCACAGAGCAGAGATGTTGTGTCACCCTCCAGTGTCGATCTGATCAGTAGAATCTGATGCTAACTTAATGATGATGATGATGATGACGGCACACAAAAACTTTAGTTGCTTAAAGCGCTGAGTGTATATTGACAACCTAGCTTACCTGCATGAGGTTCTCAAAACAGAGCACAGTGCTGTGTGGAGACTCCCCAAGGGGAAATAACACATCATAAATGCTAGACTCAAACTCTAAAGACTCAAGCTCTGACTTACACCACTCCTCTAGAATCTTGAGACTTGACACAGGCATGCCCCGATTTAAAACATACTGTAGTTTCCTCGTGTGAAGGAGTAGACAGTATGAATATGCAGGTGTTAACTAAAAAATTAAAATGCTTACAGGCCTTAAAACTAAATGTTTGATTTAATTAGAAATTTGTCATTTACTGATGTTAACCCATTTGTATTCTTCTATGAACATAACACATTTTATGTTTACATACAGTACATCACATAGATTGAATTCATAACAGTGTTATAGGCAGGCTGGATGAAATGTATCTGATGACAAAATGTTACTTTGACTCATTATAGGCATTAGGTGAAAGAATTGAAACCTGACCTGCAATGGGCCCTTCTAAAACTCAAGACTTGAATTGGACCCTCAAAGACTTGACACCTGACCTGGACTTGTGCCCCAAACACAAGATGTCTGACTTTGATCCCTCCCCCCCCCCCCCCCCTCCCAGATTTTAGGCTTAACTTTGACTCCCTGCTCTCCCTCGATTTGGATTTGGAAAAAAGTGGCATGTGAACATCTCTGTTATTTGCTTGTTTAATCACCTTTACTGTGATATCAAACATTCCACCGCGGCGCTTTCACATCCTGATGAATTGTCACTTGTTACAGTGAACTCACACGAGCTTATAACCCCCCTGCTGTTTAGTGATTCGGTTACTTTTTAATTAAGTATTATGCTGTATTAAAGATCTCTACACAAGTGTCAAATGTTTTATTAGGCAACTTTGCTTCTATGTTTTGACACAGAATTTTTCTTTGTCTTTTTTTGAAAGCATATTCTAGCTTTTGCTCTCTAACAGTGCAGGGTGGCATTATGACATGGTATTTGAAAATACCCAGTTTTGTTGACTTATTAATTGCTTGCTTCTTCTGTCTGAGAAGTGTGAAGATGACAACGCATGCTGGGCCATCCTCTTTAGATGGTGATAGTGATTTCGGTAGGGGGTTGCAGTTAGTGGGTGGAGGGGGTTCTTCTTCCCTCTGCGCTCTGTCTTCCCTCTCTCTCTCTCTCTCCTCATCAGACTTCTCCATGGAACACTTAGCCCTGAGGAGAAGCCGTGGGTGGGGGTCTGTAACTTTTGATGAATGAATACATCTCTGACTAGCTCTTCTTTTTATCTGACTGTTTAATCTTGACTTTCTCTCTCTCTTTCTATCTTTCTTCTTTTTCTATTTTCTCCTTTTTACCCTCTACAGAATCAGTTATTTCTCTCTTTCTGGCCTCTGCTCCTTGCTTAAGACAGTGGTTGCTGATCTAATTGGATTTTGCTGAACTCTGGCTCTCAGTTGCATCTCTTATGATCATTTGCGAGCCCCTTTGACTCAGGCTTACTGTGAAGTTCTGCTTTCTAACATTGTCTGAACTTTGGCTTCTGTGAGTTTGACGCCTTTTCTTTACGTCTGTTCAGGTATTCTGTGTAGATGAGGATACTATCATTCATTTGTTACACAGATTGAACACAGGAAAGAAAGCATTGGCAATTGTGAACATAAAATCAGTGCAGCTAATTTGTTTACGAGGCCCTATTCCGCAGTGGCAACAGAGACTTAGTCATCCAGGGAGAACCAGGCTAACACATACCCTCTTCCCTACACGAGGCTCACATCCTTGGGCTGCCCCATTGTCTCCCTCCATCCCCTCTTGCCTCCTTCCTCTTCTCCCTTTCCCTCCTCTTCTCGCTGCTCTGCTTTCCCCTCACCTCCCTGAGCTCGATTGAGAGAGATGATTAAGACATCAAAAGCTGTGCCTCACTCTAGATCAAAACTCAGGACTGACGGGTGGGAGCTTGATCCCACATAGACTTCCTCTGCATCCCCACAGCCAGAGATTTGCCATTTCCAGCAGCTCTTCTGCTCCACTCCATTAGTATCTCCGTGCCAATCGGAGGCTCCCTGGGGTTTGACATGTACCCAAGGATGAGTCAGGTCTGTGCAGACGGCCCCATCCATGCACAGGCAGGTGTTTGAGTGGTTTTAAACACAGAGTTACGAAGCGCATGTACATGTCTATTTTCTTTTTTTTTTTTTTTTTTGCATCCTCAACACAGAATATTGCTTGTATGTGTTTCTTTCCCCTCTACCCTCTACTTTTCATTCTTGCTCTCTTCCTGGAGGGGCTTTCGTTTCATGTGTTTCCACAGTCTAACTCTAGCTTAACTTTGTGGTCTTAAAATATGTTTTTGTTCTTTTATTTTATTTTGTTTCTGCGGTTAAAGCAGGATAGAGAGAACAGAACACATTTAGAGGAGAGCAAGAAGAGACTACATGTAAAAGGAAGTGCTTAATTTAGCACTCGTTTAGTGAATAAGGATGAATGCCATTGGGAGTGTGCATTTAAGTGTGCATGGGTGTGTGTGTGTGTGTGTGTGGGGGGGGGGGGGGGGGTCATTCTCATGCTAGAAAGTAAACCTCCTCCTCAGCCACAAATCTGTTGCAGCTTGTAATGGGGTTTCATTCAAGATTGCTCCGGATTTTTGCTCTACGCACCTTCACCTCAGACATGCTTTTTTTTTGTCCCTGCTAAAGAACAGCAACCTCTCAGCATGATATGGCCAAAATTGTGATTCCCTGTTGGTGACAGTGTGTTCAGAATGAGATGTACTTCAGAATTTCTTGCCACAAATATCATTTTACAGGTGAGCCAAAAGGTTCAGCCTGATCTGACCAGAGCACCTTCTTCTTCACGTTTGCTGTGAGCCTGATGTAGCTTCTAAAAAAAAAAAAAACTGCAAATGGGACTTCTTGACTTTCATTGAACAGTGCCTTTTCTTTCTTCAATCTTCCGTAAAGGCCAGATTGGTGGAGTGCACGACAAAAGTTGTAATGTCAGTGGATTCTCTCACTTGGACAGTGGATTTTTGCTGCTCCTCGGCAGCATATACCACACACATACTAAACAGGGATACATTCAAGCAAGTGCACAATGGATATATGGTAATCTTGGAATCATTCTTAGATAAAATCCACTTATCAGGTCATTGGGGTTAGTTCAAGTCCTTACCTCACCTGTGGATTTGCTATTCAGCAGTTTGGGTCATGCAGCTTTAGTCATGGAACCACAGTGCCAGGTCTTGGTGCTAAACTCAGTAAGGCAGGTTAGGTCTCTTCTTTCCCTCTCACACACGGTAAGCACACCTAAAGACTAGCCGCCCATCATCGGCTCCCTGGCTTTAATTGAATTCTCAGTTCTTTTTATTTTACTGTCAGCATTATACTTGTTTCATTGTTCTATAGCACCCACCCTCTGTGCCTCCCAACTCAAATGTCTATTCTTTAACACCAGCACCAATGAGACATTTTTGGTATTTCATAGAATAAGCACTTTCCCCATGTGTAATTCATTTTGACTGTTGAGATGGAAATAAAGTGGAACCAGCAATATGCCCCTATCTGGTCCATCCCCTTTCTTTTTCTTTCCCCCCACCCTGTATTGTGTTTTTTTTTTCACTATCTATTCAATTTTAACCTTTAATCTTCTCACACAAGACACTTTGTTAAATCACCTGCAGAGTATCTTAAATTGTAAAGGCCTGTTTGCTATAATTACATTTTTATGAGACTGGCAAAGAAAAGTCTTCTGAGACCACCTTTTGATCTGTATCTGCCAAGAGTGAAAAGGAACAAAATAAGTGAATCAGTTTGAAAATGTGCTTGATTAAGTAAAGAGGAGTAAAGAATTCAGAGTACAATTTAAATAAATCTATGTCAAGCGCAAAACCTAAAAAATGCCGTGTGTGTAGGCTAACACTACACATCCTCCTAATAACTTCATCAGTGAAACATGGTGAGTGAGGGAAATAGTTTGACAAATTATGACACAACTGCAAATCTATCAAAAGATGCACTTCCACCTACACTGTCAGGTCAGCCAGGGAGAAACCCAAAGTGAAACATGGCAGTGGCAGCGTCATGCTGAGGGGATACTTTTGTTAAGTAGCACAGAGTCGATCAAAAGGTGGATGGAGCTAAATGAGCAATCCTTGAAGAAAATCTGTCGCAGTCTGGGCAAAAGCAGAACAACAACTACAGCCATAGCTACTATAGGATGGCACAGATCAAACAACACTGTTGCATTGAAACAGCCTCATCAAAGTCCTAGGATCTAAATACAAAGGAGAATATGCAGCAAGACTAAAATCAAGGTTTGTAGATACTCTTCATCCTGACGGACTGAGCTTGAGCTTCCTTGCCTAAACAAATACTGTAGAAATGTCTTAAGATGTGTGAAGCTATATGACTTATATTTTATCAGTAACAAGGATACATGCAAGCTATGTATTCTTTTTGTGTTACTAAAATATATTGACGTTTGTTGTTTGATGATGCATTAGAATTGTAGACACTTAGAAAACCATTGTATTAAAGTCATCCCTGATAACATTAACTATTCATACCGGTGGTATACTTCTAACAGAGGCAGCGGACTCCAGGAATGATGCATCTGGCAACTTACCCAGTGTTAAGTGACACAGTTTAGTAACTATGTGACCATATGGCTGAACACTGCCTTACTCTCCCTGAGATGATGCTGTGTGATGCAACTGGCTGAGCCAGAACAGGGCTGAGGGGGCAATATCCATAAAAAGCTGTTGAACCAAGCAGCGGCTTTTCTTACATGATTTTTCATCATGGCTAAATGTTTGTTTTTTTCCCCCCGATCACAAGTGTTAAGGGGATCATGACTAAAACCATTTTAGTGAGGTGGATTTGAACCTTTAGGGATGTCTTAGCCTCAAAATCACCTCTCAGTCTCAGAGATGCACTGAAATAAGAGCAAAGGCTCATTCCTGCATGCAAGGATGCAAACGGATGCCAGTGCACACATCATTGCATGACTACTAACACATAGTGCACATACATAGAGAACCTATTTTACAGCTACTTGTCATTTGTGTCAAGTCCAGTTTGTCACACATCCTTCTGAAGTCTGCCATGTAAGTGCTATCAGGGCTAATCTATCAAGTTATCAACACGTTTTACCAATTCTTTCAAGACTTTGTTAATTGCTTATACACCTCCTGATGTGTGGTCATTAACTGTTTTTGGTGCAACAGGAAGCAGTGGGGGTTCTTCTTTGTGGGATAAAAATATAACTCTCAACTCATAATTTGTGATCAGAACCGTGATCAGAACAGTGACCAGAGGTTGAATGAAGATTTTTCTCCCGAAAGAGACAGAAGTTGCTGTTCGTCCATCCAATTCCACTGCTAGCTCAGCCTTTCTACTTATATTCATTGCATATTTTTAATTATAGTTCGTGCACTTATTGTTAAAATGTTAAAGCAGTAATTTGATTTATTTACTTTGCATGGGTTCTCCTTAGGTACTTCAGCTTCCTCTTAAAGGCCAAAAGAATATGCAAGTCAGGTTAATTGTCTATTTGTCCTTTATCGGTATGTAATGGACCGTCAGGGTATATCCTGCCCATTAATAGCAACCCAACCCAACACACCAATTTATTTGTTTATGTTGGTCTTAGAGAGCCAAATGGAAACATACTCAATAACCACTCAGTGGTGCTTTTGGATATGTTGTATTTCATACAGGAACATTAACGTTCGGGTTGGGGTAAGCCTAGAGTGGATGAAGCTGGAGCATAAGGTAAATCTTCATAAGTCTCCTGTGTTTTGTCTTTTTCAGTTACGCTGATCTCTGGTGTTTGAGCAGACAAACAGCATTCAGGTTCAGGTGAGCAGAAGCATACCAATGGGCAGGTGAGGCCTTTGTGGAAATCCCACCAATACAGAAGAGCGGGATGTCATATTGCCATGACCCAACGATCAAGGTAATCTAAAATGTAAGAAAATTGAGAAAACCAATTATGAACATCTTCACATAAAGGGGTAGGCTTTTGTTTAACCATGACTGTACATGAATGGTAATTCTCATTAAAAGAGTCAATAATACAAACAAAAAGCACCAACTTTCACTTTAAACATAGGCTGTCTAGCACAGAGACCGTAAATCAGCTCTTTTGATCCAATTTGTAATCTAATAAAGTTTAAAACACTACCACTGACAAGGAGTGTTTTTTTCCAAATAAGCCCCTTGCCCTGTGTGACTAAATAATGATTGGCTCATAATGTGGTTGAGAGGGCAATGGAGAGAGGATCTGAAACTGAGCAGAAGGCCAGAGCCCATCTCCTCATCTAAATAGCCTCAAAATGTGCAAGACAAGAGTCCCATTAATAAACCCTTCGAGATACGGGGAGACGGCCCAATGCCTGTTTACATTCATTGGTGATACTTGGAACACAGGAAGAGCAGGGACAGGAAGAGAAAGTCTCACAGGGAGGGTAAGAAGAAATAAATTACCAGGATGGTCCAGGAAGTGCAAGGCAGGTAATTGCAGTTGACAGTCCAGTCTGCCACACAGTTAATTTCAGCCTGAGCCCAGGTCCCCTCTACTGCAGCGCGCCATGCTCATACACCACACAATCTGTCTGCATAGGTACATTCCCAGACACCATCTTTGAGTCTTTCTCCAGTTCTTTTCCTGACAGTGGAATTATGTCGTCAGCAAGATATGAGCCACCGTGCCTCTCCTGGTGGGTGTCCTTATTTTTCCTATATTTTATTTTTCACTGAGAAATACTGAGTTTTGTGCAGGGTGATAGTGTAACTGTCAGTGATAGGGCGTCATCCTTAACTCCCTGTGACAGGTGGACTGTTATATCTGTGAGGGAAAATAATCTCTCCCTGCCTTAAGAGCAGAAAATTTCCACCCTTTTTCCTAGGCAAAGAGCTGTGAGGAAGCCCTCTTACCTAAATCTGCTTTGATCAGTTAATGAAAGCCATTATTTAGAAAGCTGATTGCTTTTTTCAAAGTGAAGATACAGCATGGTTGGCTATACTGTTCTTTCAGAGCAATTTTTGGTGAACTTTATTGTGAGCATGCCAGGATTTATATATGCAGACTGCACTGCATGAAGGTAAAAATCTATGTATGATAAGTGACTTTCATAATGGTGTAGTTAGCGGCATGGCGTTTCTCTTCTGTACTTTGACTGCAAACCAAAGTCAAAGCTCACATTCCTTCTACGCTGTTAAACTTTTACAGGTGAGTTTCAATCAAACAGAACATTGTCAAAAAGGTTATTTATTTCAGTGATTCAGTAAAAGGGTATTATGTAGATTCATTACAACCGTGCCCTGCGATAGACCGGCAACCTGTCCAGGGTGTACCCCGCCTCTCGCCCGTTGACAGCTGGTGATAGGCACCAGCACCCCTCGCGACCCCACAAGGGATAGACGTGCTAGAAAATGGACGGATTACAACCGTAGCAATATATTGCAGACATTTACTTTTGTTGAATTGCGGACTATGGTTTTCAGCTAACAAAAACACCAAGTTCAGTTTCTCAGAAAATAGTGTTTCAGAAGATCCATGAAATAATCACTTTTAGTGCTGACATCATTATGCTATGCTAATGCTTAAACCTACACAAGCATGGGGGAGACTGCTGATTTGAATGTTGTCAATCAGACATTCACTGATACCGTCCACAAGTGCGACAACCTAAAAAAAGGTAATCACTCAAGAAGCTGGCTATTCATGCAGTGTTGTATCCAATTTTATAAAGTTAAGAGGATGGGAAAATGTGATGGATGAAGGTGTGGAAACAATGGAGATATGCCATAAGCTGATTGGGAAACAGAGCTTTTTTGATGGAGATTCCTAATATGTGGACACTAAACAGATATGTCAAGAACATGGGCTACATTTGTCACATCTTTGTGTTAAGCCACTCCTAAACCAGAGACACTGAAAATTGTGTCACATGACCTGAGGAAAACTAAAAATGAGCTGGACTGTTGCTCAGTGGTCCAAAGTGGCCATTTCAGATTAAAGTCCATTTGCATTTCATTTGGAAATCAATATCTCAGAGTGTGGAGGAAGAGTGGAGATGAGAAGCACATAAGCCATGTTGCTTGAATTCCAGTGCAAAGTTTCCATAGTCAGAGATGATTGAAGGAGCCCTGTCATCAGCTAACGTGGATCCACTGTGTTAAAGCCAGTCTAAAGTTAGTACACCTGTCTACCAATGAATTTCTGATCATCTGCGGAAAAGTTATGGGGATGTTAGACTTGGCACCTACATTTATACAATACAAACATTGAGTTTAATGGTCATGACATTGTGCTTGATTGGCCAACAAACTCATCTTACGTAAGCCCCAAAGAAAATCTTAAGCATATTGTCAAGTGGAAGATAAAAAAACAGCCGACTCAACAATACAAACAACCTGAGAGCAGCTACTAAACCAACCTTGGAGGCACTGGTTACATCTTATCATTGACCCTGGCTGATTGCCTGTTACTTTAATACAGTAAGTCTTGCGAAAAGAGACAACCATTTACTGAGAGCACATATCGTACAGTAGATGGCAATAGTTTACAGGACACTGACATTTTTGTCTTAAACAAATCTTCTTATTCAGTGTTTTTGTATATATATACTGATGTATACTGATGTGTTTTGACTAAAAACTAATAGGGGTAAAGTCTCTTGCAGTTGTATTTTGTCTAAATGCATTTTTTGCATTTAGAAAGAAGTCAAGTATTTTTTTCTTACAATACAAGTCATTTATTGAGTCTTAATTACTCCCACAGATGCTGCAGAACTGGATCTAGCACCAAATTTACTCTGCTGCCCTCAGTGTTAAGGTTGGGAATGCCCAGTGGCCCCTCGGTTTACTGTACCATGGCTGACATCTACCCCTCTGGTCCCACATCCCTGCAAC
The DNA here is from genome assembly GCF_011125445.2 of Fundulus heteroclitus. NCBI lineage: Eukaryota > Metazoa > Chordata > Actinopteri > Cyprinodontiformes > Fundulidae > Fundulus > Fundulus heteroclitus. The sequence continues at coordinate 30,189,825 of NC_046372.1, forward strand.
CACTTGACATTTCTATCGACATTTCCCACGGTGCTCGCACATTAAAGGGCGTGACATTTCATTTGCACATGATGTTGATTAAAATACACCCCTATGGTGTTGAGAAAAGAGGGGTACAGGTTCTTTTGTTCCCTCTACTTTGGGAAATGGAGTGGTGATTCTGGTGTCAGTAGAAAATGACATGGTTAAACAGCTTATGAAAAACAACCATGAATAATTTCTGAGACCCTCCAAAGTTTACAATGATTTTGCAAGTTTCTTTTAGCCCTAAAAGTACGTGACAGCATTCTATCTCGCATTAATGCAAATAAGCCCTGATCTGAATCAAGCCAAATCCCCCCCAGAGCCCATCAGTGGCAGGTCATATTTACATCTGTGTCAGGCCACCTGCATTGTGCTGCTGTCTGCTGATGTGTTAGCCCCAGCTGGACTTGTATGATCTGACTCCAGGCCAGGTCTCACCTGCCAGCTCCTATTGTTTCCTTCACTTTACACTGGCCCCAGGCCTGTCACTGATGGGCAGCCTACCATCCACTCTAAACGGCTGGCTTCCAAAGACATTCGCTGGTGTCTCTTCTGCTGTGCCTAAAACTGCTTCTGACAACACATCTTGGACATTTCTTTTAAGGTACATGGTCGGTCTCTGTCTGTTGGAAAGCATAGTTTGGACTTTCATTTTAATCTTGTACAGGCTTCCTACACATTTACCATTTCAAAATGACACACTCGTCCAGACTTGGCCTCTGATAGCACTCACATGGATGTTCTATCTCTATAGTTTGAAGTCGTTTTAATGATGTGCCAGGGCAACAAAACCTGTTGGACTGACAAGACCTTTCTCCTGCTGAATGGAACACAGTAAGGCAGCACTGCCCCTACCAATCGGTTGAGGGGAATGCAGGTTAACTTGCTAAAAGAAGGCTGCCACATTTTTCTCACAGCTTACAAGAAAAAAAAATAATATGGTTGATTGGAAAAAAACATTCTGTTGCAAAACAGTCATGGTCTAGAAACTAAAGGAGCTCTAACTACTACTTTTGTTAAAGTAATTTTAGTTGTTGGTAAGCTAAGAGAGACACATCTGGTGAACAGCTGTCAGCAGGCTGGCCACCTGACCATAAAGGTATACTCAATTAGCTAAATCGAATTTTTATTCTAGATGTACTTACTCTACAAAAAGGTATGGTATTCTGCTGCAGAAATGAGATCTTTTTGCTTTTTCTCTTCTTTGTACCTATGACATGCTCCCTTATGTCCCTTTAAGGTAATTGTGCTGATGCCATTTACTGTAGCTCTACACTGGGTGGAGCTAAAACATATTAAATGTCTTCAATATAGCAAAAATGAAATCTTTTTTTGGTTTCCGGTGTCAGTTTCTTACAAATGGATCCAAGAACATCTGGATGCAAAATATGTCGTGAGTTTTAACCGAGGATATCTGACCACAACCTTCCATGGCCACGGTTTGTATTCAGTGTTAAAAAATATTTTATGCCTGGTTCAGACCAGATTTTAAATTGTCAGCCAATTTTCAAAAATGTAGAGAACCCACACATGACAATAATAATTTATTGTTGTTTCTGGTCAAACAGCAAGCCCAATATACCACACATGTACAGATTTCCCTCAGGACCCTTCGGATGTCAGATGGGAAATCTTGCAAAACCTCTCTCGAGATCACACTTGAGTTTAGAATAAATAAACATGCCTGACCAACAACAATGGTTGTTCAGAAAAGGTTTTGGTTAAAAGAGTGGCGCAAGTGTATGGAAGTTCCATACAAGTGCTCTACATTTTCTGTGCTATGATATAGCGGTTTCTGATAGGCTACACATCACATTAAACAGGTGGTGAGTTTGTTTTTCCTCGTGGAACACCCCACATGCTAGGATATTGGGCCACTAAACTCTAACATGTCTCCGATTTGAGTTCGGGGGGGTCCCAACGTCCTTACAAGCAGATTAAATCACTCTTAACAAACACGGCAGGAATATATCATAAGATTTTCTTAAGGGCCATCCAAATAATTGGGGCGTTCTTCAAATTGTTGGAAAAATCGGACTGAACATGGCATTAGTTGGTCAATATCTTTTCCATTCTGTATTTTCTCATTCCCACATTTATCCAGACCTGGCACCCATTAAAAGTTGTTTTAAAAAGTATGATTTCATGTGTTTCAAGACTGCACAGGAACGAAGCTTACAAGTTTCTGTCTCACGAGGGTATTAGATTAATTCATCACTAAAGAATAATTGTAATGATTAAAATTGTATTAAAAGCAAAGCACATATATAAAGAGATGAGCGCCAGAGGGGTATCAGTGACATTTTAGTAAAAGTAATTTATGCACCTTTGACTCTAAGCACTCAATATAAACATTAATTATATCGTTTTCAGTTAATAGTAACCAGTCTTACCTTTCTAACTGCACAGCTGTGAAAGCATCACTCTTTCAATTAGACTAAATGAGCGAAAAATAAAACATATAGCAAAAAAACACAACATTTAAGGTAAACCTTTATCCTCAAGCAGTCAATGAGAGACTTGGAAATCGTAACATAGTAACCTAATTAGGAGCTTGTGATTTAATACCCAGTGACCGAACAGTTGTTACACCGGGAGAGGTGCTGGGGTTAATGATAGCCTGTGAGCAGCTTCATGTAATAGAACCGTGATATGATAATTAGATCACTTTTAGTCAAACTTATCTGTGCCAATAAAAAATACAGCAAAGCCTATGACATCATGGTGTCCCTCATCCTCTATAATCGACTAGACAAAACATGCATCATTCACATATCATGCTGCCCCTATAGGAATCTGCCATAGCTACAGATTGGTATACCAATTATGTCTTTCAAACACGTGTAAGTTGCCCTTACACTCATGCAATCGTTGCATGAACATACCTTTAGATTTTAACCTTTCATCTTCAGAAGACTTGCAGACTTTTATGATTCAGTCAGAAGAAATCATTAGCTGAGTCAAAATTAATATAAAATAAAATCATACTGCAAACTGGTTTCAAAAAAAAAGAAAATTGTGTTTTCCATCCCATACACAGCTCTAGAGCAAACACAAACTTTGACATTATGTGTTACTTTTTATTGGTTTTCAGAAGTCTATGGATCCTTTCGCATGATCTTTTTGTTCTGTAATCTAGACATTTATGCTTTCCTATCAGTTGAACCTTTCTGACTTGGAATGAAGGGTTGAAGTTCACCCACCAATTTCAGACCTCCATGTTGGGTGGTAGTGATAAACCTCTCTAAACCATAAGTGGTAATAAAATATTGCAGATCAAGTGTGAGGTAAGACAAAGCAAAGCCAGCCATGCAGCAGCTGGAGGCTTGTATCGTCCATCTGATCTGAATCGTATGTTGATACGCAGATTCTGATGTAGAAAATAATCTGCTGCGGATGGCACATAACGTTGCTTGTGTTTAACGCACTAAATGCATTTGAGCATGCATGAGGATCGCAATACAGAGCTCAGCTGAGGTGAACGCTCCAAGTTGAAACTGACATCTTTGTTTCCACAACCCCAGCTGCATCATCTGAAAGAGCACCCCCCCCCCCCCCCCCATTCTCCCAGCAGATTGACTTGTATGAGCAGAACATGTGTGTGTTCTCCAGGCAGGTACAGTAAAAAAACAGGCGGACATGGCAGATATAAACCAGGTGTTCCTATCAGTCAAGAACTAATGCATCATTTTCCACTGGTTTTGTATCTTCTTTAGTGTCTGTTTGGTTAATGAGCTCATTTTTGTTTGCTATGTTTTACTTTTTGTTGAAATTATTAAGAGCCAGTAGACAGTGATTAGAATAATCACCGTCATCAGTTATCTGAATAAAACCGATATTAGTATGATAACTGAAGAGTAGTTGGTTTATGGATATTGAAGCCATGTAAAAAGACAGTTGGTACACTGTTACAGACATTGTTTTTTTTCAAGTGACAATCAAGTGTGATTGGCTTACTTTTGCTAACAAACAAGTGCAGTATACTACAGTAGCTTTGCAGCAAGCAATTTCAATGTGTGTGGTCCAGCTGAAATTCATACCAGCATCTCGCTTCAGTTACAGTAAAGCTATCACGAGCAGCCATCAGGTTTTGAAGATGATGGTTATATAATCAAGGCTATCAGCCCTCCTCAGCCAAACAATTTGCAGCGTCTGCAACAGGAGAAACAAACAAATACTTCTCTTGATATTCCTTTTTCGCGGAGCAGCCTGGCAGCGAGAGCCTCTCTGGCCATCTGAGCTGGAGAGAGGACACCATGTCTGCAAAGAAATGGATGCATACGTAGAGAGAATAGGAATACGGAACGCAATGAAAAAAGGCCGATAAAGCAAAAGTGAGAGACAGAAAGACAAAAGGGGGAAGAGAGTGAAGAAGTGAGCCTAAATTGGGAATCTATTACTGAGGCTTGTGTGGAGCAGCCCCTCTCTGTCTCCCGTAAACACACAGAAATGTGTTCAAGTGCAGGGGGGCTTTATAAGTTTCCCCTTCTCTAGAGTAATGTGTTTTGAATGGCTGGTAAAATGGGACTGGGAGAATTTCATTCCCGCTGCCTCCCCAGGCGACTCACCTTTGGCCCAGCGATGATATGAGCCCTTTTCTATTTTTTCCACTTTTACTCTCCCTCGTTCCCTCTTTCTATCTGGGCGACTGATGGAGAGGAGGGGAAATAAATGGAGAACAGGGGAGCAGCAGGAGATGGAGGGATGGGGTGTGGAGAGATGCAGGCGAGGAGGCGGATTGGGATACAGGGCTTATTTATTTAGTGGAATGAGGCAGGTGCCTTATCCACAGCTCAGATTAGCTCATCTGTTTATGCGAAATGCCAGTCCATGGGAAGTGCGGTCATGTCACAAGAATTACAGGATGCCATTTTTCCTCACTATCTTCTGCCCTTCTACAGATTGCAGGATCTGGGTTGTACATAGATGTCAGAATTTTATTGAGATCAACACTTCAGATGTCACCAGGATATCACAAATTAATCTAGCTTGCTTTCATTCTGCTTACCAATATTTTATATGTCATGCTTTTTTGTTTGTTTGTTTGTTTTTTTTTGTGATTTGGAAAATAAGTTTGAATAATTCAACACAAATACTTTTGGGTCCCTCGTGCAGAAAACTAAATCTAGAGTTGAACACCTGCACGATTTAGCTTTCTTTACTATCGATGTAAAGTCTTTCAGCACCCACTTAAACATATATCAGCTGGTGACTTAACATGCTGAAAATATATTACCAACAGCAAGACTTGCACCCTTATTCTATAAGTTCATATTATGTCTGCAAACAATTTATGATTTTTGAGACAGTTCCATGCAAAAGTATTTGTACACCTGGAACTTTTCCAGATTTCTCATTCTACAATGGCAATTTGGATGTATCAATAATTTATGTGAATAAAAAGTGTGAGTCACTTCATGCTTGCTCAATATGAGGGATTGCTGCAAAAACATGGACAATCCAGACGACTCTTTTGAAGTCTATTTTAATGGCTCTATGCTTCTTCAGGAGGAGTGAATGCTGCTTGTCAAGACTTGATGCAATCTACTGGGTTCCCTTAGAAAGGAAACTTTTTTGACTAATCTGTATAATCTGACACAATCTGTATAATTTGATTGAATTTGACTTTGGAAAGTGCCTTAAAATGACATGTTTCATGAATCAGCGCTATATTAATAAAATTTAATTGAATTGAATTGATTGTATTTGTTTTCTGGACCCCTGTGTACAACTACTTTTTTTCTGCCATTGCAGGTCCAAATCTTTTGTGCTATGTATTTATGAGCTTTGCATAGACTAAAGTTTTTGTCAGTTCTTCTTCTTTTTTTTACAAAATAGGTTAAGCAATGTGAGATTGGACGAAGAGTATCTGTGAAAAAACATTTTCAACTCCGACCCAGAATTGGGTTGGATTTAACTAACTTTCACAAAGGCTTCCTAACATATGAAAATGGAAAAAGGAAGTTGCTTGTTTAGAGTTGTTCTAAGTGGGAACCTTTCAATAGGAGGTGCCACCCACAACTTCATTAAAGGAAAAAAAAAAAAAACGTAGACAAGGTGAACATAAATTTTGAAATAAAAATTAATTATCACATCAGTTCTTTCATAAAATGTGTCTGACTTTTGACTTTTCTTGTTAATTTTATTTTTCAATGTAGTCGGACACCAGACAAGTGAGTGCGTATGTACGTCCTAACACTTTTAGTTTCCATGTGCCTTCATGCTGGTCTCTGATTGGTTACTTAAAGATTCTCCTCTCTGTGCCTGTGCCCAATCAGCACTTTTTGAGTTATTCTTTGTCCAATCAGAGTAATTCAGGATACCTGTGAATCAAAGTCACACCCCTGGAAGCTCAGATGCACAGGCTCAAATGCCACTAACACATTACACAAATGGAAGATTCAGAAAACGAACAAGACAGGGGACAATGGCACAGTGAAAGAAAATTAGGTTTTTTTAATTTTCAAAATGATAATTTCAATAGGCCTTTGCTAGAGGAAAAAAAAAGTAGATAAAGAAACTTGGACTGGACTGACGAGACTTAAAAATCCAACAGCAGGTGAGTGACCATGGATGGATTTATGTGGAACTAGAGTTTATTTTTGGGCAATAAATTCTGACCTCTGGGGTAGCCTCTATCCATCTTCCCATCAACTTTGACCAGCTGCCCTGTCATGTTTCATGCTCCAGAGAGTACATGGCAGGTTTCGCTGTGTTAAATTTCTGTTGCACACATTATGAAGAATAAAAGGTTCAGTTCTGGTCTAATCTGACCAAATTACTTGCTTCTGTGATGATTTGAGGTTGTGGCTGACCCAAATTGCAACTGGACCGAGGAGACTGAAAATTTGCCTGACACAAGGAAGTAACAAGAACCAGGGAGAAAGCCACAATAGATTCCAGCCCCCAGAAAGTTGGGCCACAGAGGTTGAGCATAAACAAAGTAAACGTAAACTAGAATTCAATGCGGCCCAGAGTCCTGGAGGCCTGTTGTGAAGGAGAACCCAGGGAGGAACATTGGAGAGTGTAGCTCTTGGAGGAACTTCGAGAGCAAGGAACATGTGGCGACTGACCTGGTGGTTGTTGTGGTTGAGGCGAGGTTGAGGACCGGGTTCTGGTTCTCGAAGGCAGCAAGGAGTAGAGGCGCCAGAACCCCTAGAGACTGTGTGGGGGCATCGGCTATACCCCCGGGAGACCAAGTGAAGGTGTCAGTCCGACCCCCTGGAGAATGGAGTCGCCGTAGCTGAGGCTGCTGGGGCCACAGGAGCCACAGGATCTGAGGCTTAGGCTCTTGTGCAGACAGGACTCAGTTTGGCCCTCGTGGGAGCCATGAAGCAGGCTGTGGGCAGGTCTGCACAGGACAACAGGGAGCCTCATGGAAAATGGTTCAAGTCATTGAGGTGGTCTGCAATGAGGAGACAATGAAGGGCTGGTAACAAAGTTAACAGAAAAAAAAAAAAACATAGTTTGCAGTTTGTGTAATCGCTCAAGTTTTTCATGGTCAACTTTTGCTACAAGAAAAAAACTAAACGTAAATCAGTTCATCTGTGCTAATCCTTACATCGTTTGCAGAAGAGAAAGCTTGATTTGCATGCCGGTGAGACGATCAAACGGTGGCGCAAAATGAAATAAAGAGCGAAAGAGACAGAAAAATAATCTGCCTTTTAAGTTGTTGGTACAAGAAGGTCACATTTTCCTCCATTAGGCCTGAACCTTTTCATTACCGCGTGATGTTTTCGCCGCTACGTACAATGAAAAGAGCATGGCCGAGCCACAACCTTTCACCTTTTTGTCCTCATGCGGAAAATCCTTCTGATAAGACGTGTAATGGCTGAGACATTATTGCATATGTGTGTATCTTTGTGTGTCTACCTTGTGCACGGCGTGTGAGAGGGTCACAACCTCGCTGCATGCGTGGTTCCCACCCACATCTTCCTTCCTTCATCTTTCTCTATTCACTGAGCTGTGAGACTGATGCGGGCGCGCTGTTTCGCTGCCATTAGAAGATGCGAATTAATGCATCCGTGATGGCACCACTCACTTTTCCAGTGGCGAGAGTAAATGGAGCAGCCTTTCACAAACAATAAATCCCTGAGGGTCTCTCTTTTTTTTTTTTTTTTTTTCTGCCGTCTCCGTCTCACCTCTGAGCTCTGGCTTTTCATTTGTTTTATTTACATAGCCGCCTTTATGAGCTTTCATCAGCAGGTCTGCTTATATATGAAACTAATGGCTTCGCTGAGCAGTAATTTGAAAGTGTGCGTGCGTTTTTATGAGTGAGCTTGTTGGTGTGCGTACATGCATCCATCCATATATTTTATGTGGTATTTCCGCTCCACTTCTGCGGGTGTTGTCCTCTATCTGGGGGTAGAAAAATCTGCATTTTCATTAAGACTTAATCTTTGACTTTCTGCTTTACACTCAACTCACTCCCTCACTGCCTCAATTTATCATACCGGCATCTTCTATTGATTTTCTATCACTTTTTATTTATTTGTTTTTTGGGGTGGGGGGGGGCTTCTACTTTTTATGCATCACCATTTTTCATATGCATCTTGGTTTGATTGTGTGCAAATACGCATTTGTGTCTGTTTTATGGTCTCTTTATGTGACTTCTGAATCTCAGCCAGGCATTTTTATATTTTGTTATTTTATAGTCAGCAGTAAGGTCAGCAAGCTACACAAAAATAAACAGACACATTTATATTGTGGGAAAAATAACACCTTCACCAACTTTGCTCCCCTCCTTTGCCTGTTTAACACCCGCTGCTGCACCCCCTCCTTCTCCTCCCACTCAGGGGGCTAAACAGAAATAGGTCCAGCTTAAGGCCATAATTGGTCTTGATCCTCCGGCTGCAGGCATATATTCCAGCGGTAGGTCTGGTCGGGGGGCACTTGTTATGTGTGAAAAGGTGGCAGGGGAATGCCTGGCCAGTAATTAACAGTGTGCAGGGGACTGTGGAAGAGGAAATTTAAAAGTGAATGGGGGGAGGCCAGTTCATTCTTTGGCTCTGCTCTGCCTCTTCCTCCGCCTCCTCTGTTTCTCATCCATTCAGTCGTGCCGGTTATTGGAGCTGATAGGTTTATAGAGATTTTCACACTTTTTTTGGAAGTTGGGCTGGCATTGTGATTTTTTTTTTTTTTTCGTTCTGCCCTCGTTTCTCGCCATGTTCGGCCCTGGCTTGCCACACACAAACACGGCCACCTATGACATCTTGCGTTTACGTGCATGTTCACCACAGCGGGTTCCTTGCTTCCCTCCTTCTTTAAAGAATGACTAAAATCTCATCAGATCCGTTGATTATACACACAGTTAATATTTTATTCTTCTATTTTATTTATGCCGGTGTTTAATTTTTTTCTATGCTTTGATTCTTTTGGGAATGTTACCTACGCTTTGTGTGCTGATGCCAGTCTTGGTCAGGATTTAGTAGTACAAGAGATACTTAATCACAAAAGGATTTTCCTAGTGAACTAAACGTTATATATACAGTTATTTTCCAAACTGATCATACCTCTTTAACTTTTTTCAGATGTAATTTTATTTAAACTATAAATAAGAGACCAACATAGAGGGTAATTCTGAAATGGAACAACCAGGAGGCATAGTTTTTAAATCTTTTTTTTACAAGTGATCAGAAAAAAGTACAATTCGATGTTCAATTCAATTTTATTTATGTAACACCAATTCACAACACATGTCATCTCCAGGCCTTTGCAAAGTCAGTTCAGACTTGCTCCATATGGTGGCTGCATCTAGGAAAGAAACACAGTTAAGCAGATAGGCTCTGAGCCAGTTCTCCGGTCAAGAGGATAAAAGAGAGCATAGACAATTAGTTGCAGTAAAATCTGAATCACCATCTATGTCTAGGAGATAAACAGGGTTTGGCTCTGAGAGACAGAGCAAGCTGTATCTTTTACAAGAAGTGTCATTTATATTAATCAGAAGTTAGATCAAGTACAGTGTTTATTTGTGTTCAGCCCCATTTTAACTGATGCCATCCATCAATTTTCTATACCTGCTTATCTGTGCAGGGTCGCTGGGGGTGGGGGTGCTGGTGCTGATCCCCAGCTGTCAATGAGTGAGAGGCGGGGTACACCATGGACAGGTCGCCAGTCCATCACAGGGCAACGCAGAGACATACAGGAAAACAACCATGCACACACACCTAAGGGAATATAAAGTAACCAATGAACCTAACAGTCGTTTTTTTGGATTTTGGGAGGAAGCCAGAGTACCTGGAAAGAACCTGGAGAGAACCCACGCATGCACAGGGAGAACATGCAGAGTGACTCCATGTTGAACCCAGGACCTTCTTGCTGCAAGGCATCAGTGCTACCTACTGTGCCACTACGCGGCCTTTAATCCGATACCCCCAAATATAATCTACTGCGGTTAATTGCCTTCAGAAGTCATATTTTGTAAAGATAGACCACCTGTGTGTAAATTAATCTTTAACATTGAGCTTTTCTGTGACTGAACCTAATAAAATCTGAAAAAGGTCAAGAGAATTCTTTAGGAAGGCACTGTGCAAATTCTTTAAAAGTCAAGCTTTCTTTTTGATGATATCTTCTTCAGAAAAGGATACTTTTATTCCTAAATGTAAACTAGTTTGGTGTCTCCAAATTCCCACGTCAGTACAGCCTTCTTGTAGTAACTGGATTAAAGTTTATTTTGACCGTTTTCTACATGTGAACTCTGGCAGATTGGAAGACTCACTCATCCACTCACTAAATCTCTGCGCTGTAAAGATTTAGTCTACATAATGTTTCCCATGGCTGAGCTGTCTAAACAAAGAGGGGAGTATAATATACTTTAGGACAGGACACATACATGTTTGTAATCCATCGTGGAGTGATTAATGTGATAGAGTCGGGCCACAAACAAGTTTGTGCCTATGCGATTCCGTCATGTAAAGCAAGCTTATTTTTGTTTTTTTAAAAGCTGCTGAGTTACATGGCTGGGGAGTAACAAGTGAGACCCAGACATGTACACACTCTCTCATGTGTGCGCTTTTTGTCAGTCACATGCTTCCAAATAAATTCTGTCTTTTAAACATTTGTTAAGCTGTGCTGAAATGAAAAGCTGTAAGCAAAAGCCCCATCCACAATAAAGTACAAAGACAACTAAATGTAATTTGTTAATATTAATCCGTGCCTTTCTGAGATAACAGAGTTTTGCAATAAACATTTAAAAATGTTATACAGCTCTGTCATGCTGAGTTCATGGTTATAGCACATTTATCTGAAATGAAGGGGGGAAAAAAGCAGGATTCTCTTTTTCATCTACAGCCAAGCTTTCATTGTTAAACTTAAGCATGAGGTTATGGGGGGGGGGGGGGGTGTTTAGTGTCCTGGGTGAGGCTGTTTGGTGGTGTTTCTCCTTAGTGACACACATGTATGTAGGTTTGTTCGTATTTTCACTTTTCGTTGTCTCGGCATGGTGAGGGCCAGACTAAACATGTTCGTCTAAAAGATTGTTGATATTGCTTCTGTGGCAGAAGGTGAGCTAGGTGCTGAAAACCTCCCCTCCCACTAATATGTTATGTGATAGATCGAAACAAAGTAGTGTCTAGTTGTGCGCTGAAAGGAAAATTATACTAGGTTTTCTAAAAAATTTTATTAAAAATAATGTAAGGTGTGATGTGCGTTTTGTACTTTTTTGCCACTTTTACTCAGATTTCTGTAAATAAAAATGGGTGCAACCAATCCCCTTTTAGATATGGTAAAATGCTTGTACTTGTATAATGCTTTATCTAGTCTGTCGACCCCATAAAGCTTTACACCACAATCAGTCATTCACGCGCACATTCACACCCTGACAGTGGTGAGCTATGTTAGTAGCCACAGCTGCCCTGGCGGCAGACTGACAGAAGTGAGGCTGCCATACATTGCCGCCACCAGGCCCTCTCACCACCATCAGCAGGCAATCCGGGTTAAGTGTCTTGCCCAAAGACACAGCGACTGAGACGGTCGGAGCAGGAGATCGTACCGGCAACTTGCCAATTGCAGTATGAACTCCCTAACTCCAGCGCCACTATCACCTAATTAGTAAATAGAGTGTGTAATTTCACTTTCGAAACAGATACAACAGTGCTGTGAAATCCCTCAGTGGCTGGATTATCCTGTGGGGAAGCCGTCCATCAGTATGGATTTGGGGAATCTGGTCAAAGTTGATTGAAAGATGGCTGCAGCTGAATAGAAAGATCCGGTTAAAAAAGAAAAAAAGAAAAGCTGACAGAAGACTTGAGACTGAAACAGATGTCAACCCTCGAGCAGGACGACAACACAAACAGCACAACTAGAGTTATAATGTAATGCTTTTATATCAAGGTACATTTCTGGTTAGAATGGTCCAAATCTTGATCCAGTAGAAAATTTGTGCTTAGACTGAGCTAGAGCTATTCTACAATGAATGGGCAAAAATGTCACTCTCTATGGATGTGTAGAGCTGGTAGTGACGTACATAAAAAGACTTACAGCAGTAATACAGGGAAAGGTGCTTCCGTCTCTTATTGACCCAGGGGGAAAATGCTATGCTTGTATGTGAATCCAAACGTAGCAGTTTTTGAAAAACGTGTCTATATGTATTCTTTTAACTGTGTCCATTCATGTTCAAGCATGCGCCTAGCTGTGTGTGGTTTTAGGGGCTAACAGGTGGGAGGTATGCCATGTCCTGGTAACAAGAGTGTTATTGTGTTGCTCTGTCCTGCATGACTGACCGTCAGCTGTGCGGGGGTCGTCCCCTGCCTCCCACCCCAACCCGAAACACTAAGGCAAAAGCCACGCATGCCCGCACACTCATAACACGCACACGTCTCAAACCCACACAAACAAAGTCAAGGACACACCCAATCATATGCACACAAACATTCTGCTATGCATCAGTTGTTGGCCTGTAATTGAATTGGTGACTTGATCAGTGATATTTCCGATTTGGTGGCCCGATGCACCCCAGTGAAGAAGCATCTGCTCTTTCTCTCTTTTTTTTTTTTCCTGCTGTGTGCTCAAGGCTGAGGCCAGCGTGACACATGGCTTGAGAGGTTTTCACACACGCACACACACACACACACACACACACACACACTCACAGCTGCACATATACTTTGCTCCACCAAGTCACTCATACACGGTGCCGCAGGGCACTCTTGCATTTCTGTAACACTACCCAACAACAATACACTCTCAACTGCTTGGCTGTTTACTTTTGTGAAGGAGTTAAAGTCTTCCACTTAAAGGATTACCTTACCCAGATCCCCCGCCCTGTGCTCTCATTTTGGTTTCACATACACATTTTAAAACAAATACAGACGGTGCCATTAGTCCCCTGACTTGACTGGAATCATACTTCGCCCTACTCAATTGTTCTTCTTTTTTTCACTTTTTATAAGTATACTAATTTTTCCTTCAATTATTTTCTCTTTTTTTTCTCTTTGTTATACGAAATTTTCTGGTTCCATTTTTTTATCATTTTATTTTACAAGATTCCTTGCACTCCTGATAACTCTTTCAAGTTGAGGGAGTGGAGTTGCTTCTCTCCATCTCTCTCTCCGTCCAGCCTGAAGGGGAACTCAAGAGGTCTGAGAGTCTCCACCTTCCATCACAAAGCACCCCCTTCTGAGGTGGGCGGGGAGCCATAAGCACCGAGGCGGAGGTACAGTGTCATAACTGGTGGACTTGTTTACGTACAAGCTAATTGCTGCCTTCCCTTGTGCTACACTTCGTGGCTCACAGTATGACTCTTCCTGCTCTGTGTAAATGCTATGGATAAGTGCTTGGGGGACTGAAGAGGCCAAAGACTTGTGTTAGAAGCCCTTCAGTGTTTAAGCAGTGCCTTGAAAAAACTATTCATACCATTTGAACTTTTCTACATTTGGTCACATCAAAAAAATAAACTTCAATGTATTTTAATTTATTTATGTGATAGAGCAACAAAAACTAGCGCATTACGATGATGTGAAGGGAAAACGATCCATATTTTTGAAAAAGTTACATGTTGGGTATTTCAAGCAAGAATTACTTTAAGGCATTAAACATACTCAGGGTCTTCATGGCTTTCAGATTTATTGAGCCTTACAAGGCTCCAAGGTAAGTTTTTTAATATATTTAGATAAAACTGTAAAACATGTTTAACAATGTGCTCTGATCAGTTAAGATGAGCAAAATTACCTATTGAGGCATAGATACAAAGTACTATGTTTGGGGGGGAAATGATGCAGCACATCACCCCAAAGGCACCATCCCCACCGTAAACCATGAAGGTGGGAAGCTCATGCTCTGAGGATGCTTTTCTTCTGATGGGACAGAGAAGTCAGAGTTGATGAGGAAAAGGAAGGACTTCCATTATGGAATAAAAAAAGGAGTTGAAGGCTCCAACAGACTTGAGCCTGGTTTACCTTCCGAAAAAATAGTTTAGATCAAAAGCATGTTCATGTTTTAAGGAATGTCTGTTGAAAGTCCAGAGCTAAATCCCACTGAGAATCTCTGAAATTTAAAAACTGATGTTCATAGACATTCTCCATCTGATATGACAGAGCTAGAGCTATTTTGCAATTCCTGTCTCTGGATTTGTAAAGCGGGTAGAAACCCCGTCATAGACTTCCGGGTGTAAATGCAGCGAAAGGTTGTTTTAAAAATATGCTGACTCAGAAGGCCATTATTAAGGCATGCCGAACTTTTCAGATTTTCATCTGTAAGAAATTTTGAAGCTCATTTTCCTTCCACTTTATTCATACTATACATCATCTTATATTGGCACATCCCTTAAAAAAAACAGATGAAATACTTTCATGTATGGTTTTAACTTTTAACATAGCCAAACACGTTATGGTTCAAAGGGCATACATACTTTTACAAAGAGCTGTATTTGGCCTTGACTGGCAGGTGTGTGCTCTAAGCCATATTACTGGCATGTTCTCAGAGATGTGGCTTTTTTGTTGTTAGAACAATTTCTCTCATTTATGAGCTACGTGCTTGTCTCTGTTGGCTTTTCTCTTTCTCGGGGAGCTGCAACTGTTATCTCCTCCTCTAGTCTCTTGTCTCATGGCTGAACAAAAGCCACATAAAGGTCTGGGGGATTGAGGCTGTGATGCGGTCCAGCACGCTCTTAATTATGGCTCTCAGGGTAGGAAATGCCAGGCTTATGGGAGTATCAGCTGTTGTACTGTTCCTGAGTGATGTCTTTTTTTTTTTCTTTTTTTTTTTTTTTTTTTTGCTGTAATCCACCTCCCCAGATAAACATTCAACAGGGATTGATCCCTTTTGCACATCTATTTGGAGTAACGTTGAAGGCTAGAGTGATACACTCAGATTTTAGAGCAGAGCTTGTAACTTGATCTCAAAAAGTCTAGAATAATATTCAAGTCCTGTTCTTTAGGGGCATGTTTTTACACATCCTTACATTATATATGTGGGATCCAAAGTTTAGTGGTATACAATCGCAAACCTCCACCACACACCTTGGAGACTTTCTGAAGTAACACAACATCATGCCTACCTCTTGAATGCAGTAGACAGCTGACTACTAGAGCTTACGAGAATGCTCAGTTGTCAAGTGGCAAGAACTTACATGAAGGTGCCGCTCTCAGTTTATGTGCAGTGTTTGGCCCCTGCATGCCACACGGTATTTGAATGTGTGTGATGTTGGGTTATGTGTATGGGATTCGGGGGGGGTGGGGGGGTGTTACGCTTATACATTTGCTTCTTCTTAACACATTCATCTCTGCGTGTGAGAGTCCCGTTTCTCCCTATCTTTGTTTGCACAAGCTTTTGTGTTATATTTGTGCATCTGTGCCATATCTAAGCACTTTGATAGTGCGTGTTTAGAGAGAGCGTGTGTATGCCACAAACACGTCAGAAGATGTCAGAAGAAAGTAACAAGGGCCTTGATCTCACAAGGCCTTTGCAACCTATTTCATGTAACACTTTTGACCGACAAAGGCTGTGAACAGCCATCCAGTTTAAAGTTATGACGAGCGAGGAATATGGAGCCGAAATTTGATACGCACCTGTTGGCATTTGGTAAATTCAGTGCCTTGTGAAAGTATTCACATTCTTGCAACATTTCCACATTTTTAAATAATACATCCCGTAGCAGACTTTTTTCAGATTTTTTTTTTTTTTCATGACAGAGCAACAAGACGCAGGGTAGAAGGAAAATAAAATGTGGTTTTAAAAGGTTTTTGCAAATAAAAAACAGAAAAGTGTGGGGTGCATTTCTGTTCAGCATCCTTTACCCTGACACCCCTATATAAAATCATATAAACAAGTCACCTAATTACTAAACAAAGTCCAACTGAGTGGAAATTAATTTCAGTATGAATGCAGCTGTTCTGTGAAGGCCTTCTAGGAAATGTTAGAAAACATTAGTGAACAAGCAGCATCACAGAGAATACAAAACACAGTGGACAGGTCTGGGATGAAGCTGTGGAGAAGTTTAACATAGATTTAAGTTAGAAAACAATTGTTCAAATAAAGGCCAAAAGAAGAACCTTGGGGTGGCACAATCATGCTTTGGGATTGCTTTTATTCACTATGAAAAATGAAGCTAGCAAAAGCTGATATGAACAACTGGTAATTCTATAAGAAAACCCATTAATGGTTACAAAATACTTGATGCTAGGGTAGAAGTTCCCCTTCCAGTGGGAAAATAAGGCTAAACATTAAGCCACAGTTTTATTGGAATGTTTTAGACCGAAGCACACTCTTATTATAAATTGGCCCAGTCAAAGTCCGCACCTAAATCTGATTAAGAATCTGTAGCAAGGGTTCCACTGTGAAGTTGACAGATGCTGTCCCTCCAATCTGACTGAGATTGAGCTATTTCAGTCTCTAGAAGCATAAATCTGGTGAATACATATGCCAAAAAAAATCCTGTGATTGAACAGTGGCTCTTCAAACTATTGATTCAGTTGGTCTGACTACATTACAGTGACTCCTGTTTCAATTCCTATAGTTTGTGTGGAGTAAGTGGTGACTATAAATACTTTAGTGTTTACAGTGACAATAAACTTACCATCCATAAAATCAGATGTCCTCTATAAGACGGGCCAGAGCCTTCTGAAGCGTTTTCTCAAGCGGCTGAGGTTTGTCGACATCTGCCTAATACAACAAAACTGTACAGAACTGTTTGTGCTAATATAGATTTAATAATACTTTTATTTATCTAACAAAAATGTGGTTCTGTTTTTGAATCTGTTTGAAGAAACTTATTTTTTTGCTCTTATGTATGTAAATATTCATGTCTAATCCAGGGAAGTTTTTGCCCATATGCGACCCTTTCCTGGGTCGCATATGGCTCCCCATAAATCCAATCTCTGCTACTTCCATATGTGGTACTAATTCAGATATGTATTGGATTTTTTTCAAAGTGTCCGTTGTCTGTATGGTCATGTCGCATTTTATCCGTCTTTCACGTCACTCTCTCCCTTATACATCCACACACAACAGTAGCAGTTAGCACTCAATAGAAGACCGTTGTAAATAGCTGTGCTGCTTTCTTCTTACCTTGCTCCATTTGCCTTTGATGTGGTCTTAATATTATCCCATTGCTCAACAGCTTTCTAATAATAACAAAGAAAGATGCCAACCAGTAGCTGTGTTTTTTTTTTCAAGTTTTTCTTTTTTAACAAAACTTTATTGAACACTTCTAGAAACAATTATGTTCACCATTACTTCCACAAACAGTACACTGCTGTGTGACGTCTCCTTCTTTAATCTGCGCACGAGGGTCGCTTTGTGGTATTGAACCATTCAGACAGCATTATGATAACAGTTGCATTTAATATTAATTAGTATGAACGGCCACCTCAAAAAAAAATCCAATTTCAGCAAAAAATCGGAATTGGGCATCAAGACCTGCAGTTTGAACGTAGCCCTAGATATGCTGTTGCATTTCAAACCCAATATTTACTCAGCTTAAGAACTGATTTCAAAAGAACAGATATAATCAACCATAGCAAATTTGTCCAAAGGCAACAATTTGTAATATGTTTTATGCCGATGTCACTCATTTTCCAGCAGGAGTGTGAAATACAACTGACCCTGCAAAACCTTTGGCACTAAAGTATGACATGTCACAGGCCAGCCTTATACCCTGAAACACACAAACACACTCACACACACACACAAACACACAGGCCGCTCAATGGATGAAGCAATTCTCCGTCACAGTCATTGCTACTCTTATGAAACTACAGTGTACATGTCACTGTGTAAAGAGTAAAAACAAAAAGTGAAGAATGACTTTCAATAAACAAATCACAACAGCAAAAATGTCCATTTAATTGTTGAAACATACTCATTATAGTCAATATTGTAGTTTGTCTCAGAAATTCTGGGTTGTGGTGTCACAAGTTATTACCGAAAACCGTAGTTGTTAAAAAGGAAAGTTTAAAGACCAGCTGAATTGAAATCTGCCTCTTTTACAGATTTGATTCATAACTCATTCAAAACTGAAACTGAACATCTCACTTTGATCCGATAACTCAACTTCTCTCTCACCGCTGCTTCACCCAGCTTCCCAACCGCGCCTCGCTTACAGAACACCAGGCCATTTCCACTCTCTTCCCCACTCAACAAATATGTTCTTTGGAGCCCTTCCCAGAATACTTTGGCACACACCCATACCCACTCCCAATCTGGTGTCTTACTTGACACAGCTCCAGAGGACAGCAAGGGGGCACTGAAGGTGGTGGAGGGGCTACAACCTGATCATTCACGCTGGAGCTACGTAGCTCTTAAAAGAGAAAATGAGATCAGAGAGAAGAGAAAGATACACTCATTCCTCTGCGCTTACTACCTCTTGTCCAGTAAAAGAGCTGTTGAATGTTTGTCTATGGTTTACTTTTAGTGGCATGAGGAGCCCAAAAGTATCCCCTTTTGGGTTTCTTTCATGGAAACTGTGACTTTTGGCAAACCACTGCTGTAAAGTTATGAGCAAGTGATGAGAGGCTGGGCAAGAGAGGGATGAGAGACAGATGGGTGGAGGCAGTAGAACGGTAGGGTGGGAGTAATGAGGTGAGGAAAAGGCATCATGCATGTAATACTTCTAGTTTTGAAAATACTGTATTTACTAATTTTCCTGTGGGGCTCCAAATTGTACTGCTTAAAATTAAATAAATTTGTCAGAGGACGTTAGGTCAAGTGTTTGAATTAAAACAATAGTCTCTCTGACATTTTTCTGGAAAACATGTAGATCAAGGCTTCTGTTGTCAGAAAAGTAAGACAACAATTAGACATAGTGTATGTATCCAACTGTCTTTGTTGACTTTTAATTGCAAACATGACACAAGACAGGAACTTCTGTTACAATGTGATAGCTAATACTGTCTAAGAATAGTTTGATAATTGGTTTTGTATGAGCTGTCACCTGTTTGCTCATCAAAGAGCGTCTAATATTTGTTATTAGGCACGGGCCATTTACCCATCTCAAAACAGCAAATAGTTTCAATGCCACAAATAAGGTTCAAAGTCATATTATTGAGATGCCAAGGAAAAAGCCGGTGTCCAGAGTTTTCCCTTTGGCTGCATGCAACATGGAGGACTGCAACGCTTCCCATCCTTTACCTGTTGCTGTGCACTGTCATGCAAATGGTTGAAAGCCTGCTCCAATAATTTCCCCTTTGCCCGTAAGAAAAACAAACTTGGCTGTCTGGAAATATTTTTTGATGCAAAAAAAAACAAAACAAAGAAAACCTTTTCTTGGAACTACAGTAGCACCACAAAGGCTATTATATCATACAAATCTCACATTGTCCTTGCCCATAGCACCAATATGCTTCCAAGGCAGCTCCTGTATGCATTTCTATCATTTTAGCACTGTCGTATTTAGTTAAAACCTAGTTTTTGCTCAAATCCCACTTCTGTACCACTTCAGAACGGTGCACTTAGGTCTGAGAAACGTTCTGGTAATTGTGACTTTGCATGCATGGTCTAAGAAGATCTCCTGTTTACATATTCATTGAGTGGGTGAGTGCTGGTATCAATATGTACTGCTGCTTCAGGTGCTGTTCATGTACCACAATATTTTAAACAGTAGATGTGAGAAAGTAAGCCTGTATTCAACAAGTTGTAGCAGAAGAAGCATTCACCCTTGTTTCATCTTCCGATCTTATTGAGAATGTCTCTGAAAATTTCTGTAACTGTCTGCCAGTTTAATATGTTGCAAAACAGACCCACTTCAAGATGTTTTCATGTTCGATACCGCTCATCCTCCAACCATGGTATGTTCATTGGCATCTAAAGAAATGATTTTGGTCTCATCTGACCAGACTAGACTACATCCTGCCAGTATTTATTTTTCCTGTCTAAATGCTGTTCAGCAAACCTAACACAAGCCTTACCATGCTTTTTTTGTTCAGTAAATGAGTTTTAGCAGGGCGTAGAGGCTCTTGTGGTTGAGTGCATTACTTATTGTTTTCATCAACTTTTGGCTCGGTGGGTAGAGTGGGCGTCTTGGAATCAGAAAATTGTGGATTCCGTTTCAGTGTCCCCCTTTCACATGTCGATGTGCCCCCGGCAGGTCCTTAACCCCAGGATGCTCGATGAGCTGTGTATAGGTGTGTCACGTTAGCGAGTGTGATTAGGTGAATGTGGCTTTGGTGTAAAGTGCTTTGAGTGGCCAGTGTGACTAGAAAAGTGCTATAGAAATTCACTCCTTTTATCATTTTGCAATTAATATTCCTTCTGTGGTTTTATTCGATGAAACACTGGTTATAAAGAAAGCACTTGCAGAATCTGCAACTAAGACCTCTTCATTTTTGGCAAGCGGCACCAGCATTGAAAGCAGCCCTAAAAGGCTGAATCTCTCTTTAAAGTGTGTATGCCATTATTTTTTGTCATCAGACAGCATGTGAGGACAAGAGTGGCAACAATAAATTAAACCTGACCTGTCCCACATACCTTTACCAGTCCAGTGCAATGTGACACTAACAAACTGACAATATGTAGCCATCTTGTAACATGTGTTCCATATCATGATGTTTTTATTTAATGTATGTCAGCGCGTATGCTTTTGTTTAATTCCATGTGTTTCTCTGTTTGGCTGAGCCTTGATGCATAATAATGGTCCTTCCTCTGATTTGATTGTTGCTACAATGAATTTTTCTGAGTGCCCCTAAAGAATTGCTTGACTACTGTCTTTATCTGTGCTTTAGATTTCTTTTCATGATCTCTTTCAAATTTTCAGAGAAGTTATTTGCTTTTAGTTGGCCATTGATAAAAGCTACATTAAAGCGGAGTGACTTTGATGCAGAGGGAGAAGAACCTTTGGCAAGGAGCCTCAATGAGACAGCCAGCCTGCCATCCAGCCAGGTTTTCATTAGATGAATGCCATGTGGGACTCGCGCCAGATAAGATGGGCGCCAACATACGGGAGCCAACCAATATAGTTATACCAAGGTGCTCTTTATTTTACTTCCTCCACGTCACTGTCTGTCTTTGTGGAAGCCGGTGTCTGTCCCTCCGTCTCCGTCTCCCTCCCTCCTCGCGTAACATCAGAGGGCAAGGGTAAACTGAACAGCCATGATGCCCTTTGCAAATCAACACGCCCAGAGAAGTGATTTCCATAAAGATGTCTGGGTCCAGCTTTGCTTAGGAATAGGTCGGGTGAAATAGGTAGCTTAGTGATAAATGTCAGTGAAAGATCCAAAAGGCAGAGAGAAAGAAAGTAGAGGGGGATGAAAAGCGAAAAGGTTTAGAATACATAATGTTCCAACATATTCTAATATTGTAAGGGTTTGTGGTTCATGTACTGTTTTTCATTGAACCATGATGTTTGTTAAAATTACAACCAACAGCTATTTGTGAACTATTGCATGTTCTTGTCTTTTCTTAACTTGTTTTTTTTTTGTTTTTTACTTTAATTTGAAGTCTAAAATACTCCTTACTTTGTAAATCAGCCTGATGTGTGCCTTCACACCTCTTAAATGTTTCTATATACTGTATACTGTATGTTGTGCCACTAGAACCAGTGTCTGCAATGTCTTTCTGCTGAATTTGCTGTGTAAGACCAACATGAAGTCAGAAAAAAATGGACAAAGAAAAGGAAAATAAGGTTTTTCGGGGGAATAAAAATAGAAATAAAAATCTTAAATGTGTGCATTTTGTTGCTCAACCACTTTTAGCAGCCTTCAGAAATCTTCTTGGTTGAATCTTTCAGCTTGGCACATCTAGATAGTTCTACCCATTTTTCTTTGTAAAAAAAAAGTTTTAGATTCACCTGTATTTACAAGGAAGAATCTCTAGTAAATAAATGCATCCTCTCAGCCACATGCTGCCACCACCAAAAGAAAAACCAAAGTTAATTTTTTGTCTGGACTGGTCAGAACAATTTCTTCCAAGTATTTATGGTGTCCTCCACATTGCTTGTGGAAAACAGCAGAGTTCCTTTCAGTGATTGCATTCTTGTTGCCATCTTCTCACTTTAAGGCGTGTTTTATAACTTAGGTGTTCCTTAAATGTCTAGAGAGCTTTATTTCTGACCTTTGAGGTGTATTTGCTGATCATTATCTAACATCTAAAGCCTTTATGGAACAGCTGTATTTATACAGCGATTAGATTGCACAGAGGTGAACTCTGTTGACTCTATTTAGATGACTTCTGAAGGCAGCTTGTTACAGCAGATTTGCATGTCGCGGTATCAGAATAAAGAGGCATGAGACTACATGCCAGACTTCAGATTATTCTTCTAAACTTTACATTGTTTTTAATTCCGCTCTATGATTGGGCGATGCTTTTGTCCCATGAAATCATAATAAAATACATGTAAGTTTGTGGTTTTAATGTCCTTTCTGTCCAACAGATTCCAGTTTCTTAATGTTAATAATAAATCTTATTCAAACTCTAAGGTCACTTGTGGAGTGTCACAGAGTTTGGTCCTTGGGCCAAGTGTTTTTACTATATATATATATATGGTAAAATTATCAGACAGCATGAAATTAATTTCCACTGTTATGCTCTTGACACTCAGCTATATTGATCTATAAATCCAGATGAATCCAATCAATACTTCGACTATAGGCATGTCTTGATGAGATCTAAACCTGGATGACTTTAAATTTTCTGCTTTTAAGTTCTGACAAGACAGAAGTTGTCATCTTTGGACCAGAGTCCTTAAATATAAACTGTTTCTGCTTTTTTGTGTCTCTGCTCTGTCTTCTATAACCCCAAGTCGGTCGTGGCAGATGACCGTTCATACTGAGCCCGGTTCTGCTGGAGGTTTTCCTCCCTGTTAAAGGGAAGTTTTCCTCTCCACTGTCGCTTCATGCATGCTCAATATGAGGGATTGCTGCAAAGCTATCGGCAATGCAGATGACTGTCCTGTGGGGCTCTACGCTCTTCAGGAGGAGTGAATGCTGCTTGTCAAGACTCGATACAATCTGCTTGTTTTGCTTAGATAGGAACATTTTGACAAATATGTCTGGATGATATGATTGAATTTGACTTTATAAAGTGCCTTGAGATGACGTGAATTGGCGCTATATAAATAAAATTGAAATAAATGAAATTGAAAATGCGAAGAAGTTCATGGGGTGTGAATGAATGCTGTTGCAAGGCACTCCATGTTTCTACATTTGTATTGTTTAAATCACTCATCGTTGAAGTTGTCACATTTAACATCATTTTTGTGTTTGTGTTTCTGTTTTTAATGTTTTATTTTTGCTCTAACAATGCCTGATGTGCATAGCTTTGTCTCGGTGAAGGTCGGTCAATAGATTTTCGTGAAGGTGCAGCTGTTTTTCTCCAAGGACACTCTTTTATTGGTGGTTACCATTTTGCCCCCAGACCGTGTAGGGTGCCCTGGATTCTCACCAGTAATAATAGCTGCAGAGAGATGTGTTGAAGTGTACAGCTGCGGCATGACTTCTCCCCTCTGCCTGGTGCCAACAAACCATTTAAAATCACACCCCAGCGCTACATCATAGACATATTCACCTTTGCCACGCAAATGTTGGAGATTGAACAAATAAAAAACAAAAAAAAAACAAAACTGTATGTTATGTCAAATTTGGGGTGATGGCATTACGGATCAAACATGTTCCAACTAAAAATCTACAGGAGTCTTACATCAACAAATTAGGGAAATTACACTGATTTACAGGGCTGGGGGAAATTTCTTCAAAGGTTGGGCTTGACTGACCTTAAGGTTTATTCAAACACATCCTGTTAACTTTTTTGGACTATTTTACATTCATGCATGTCTTTGTCAGTGTTTACCTCTTCTTGTTTAGCTTGTGAAAGACATGACCCGAACAACCAAATGATTCCCGCGCTCCTATCCTTTGAGTCGTGTTTGTGTAATCGTGTGTGTTGTTGACCCTTAGCATTCCAGCACACTTTAAGTGAGTACATACTGTCACTTGCACAAATAGTGCTGGCCTGCATCAATCAGCGTGTCTTCAAATCTACAAGTGTTGTAAACAGTTTGATCAGTGTAAACAGTTTTGTGTTATTGAGCCACTTTGAGGGTATCACTGGATCACACGTCCTCTCCCTGATTGTCTTAACTTCTGCGAGCAAGTGGGTTGCACGATGCGACAAATAGCTGATATCTATCAGAGCGTTAAGCTGATTAGCTTGAACTGTGGCCAGGTTCATTTACATACGTTTCTTATCTCATTAGATCGGTATCAGCCTTTGTTACTGTGCGAGGGCTTGACCGAGATGTCTTCGTGCCTCGCTGTGTAAGCACACACATTCGCGCGTGTCAGCTGTGATGCCCCTGGCAAACAGCGATGCTAATGTGCACCAGTAGCAGCCGCGAAGAAGTGCAGTCTTTTCATCTTTTTCTTGTCACCTGCAGTACAACGCTGCTGCCAATGCAGCAAAGCCTGTTTTCCCTTTGCACTCTCACTTTTCATGGTCTCTTTGAGGTCAGTAACCAACTTCTATTAATTGTATTATTATGTCTTCACTCTTGGTTTCCTTACCCGTGACAGTGTCAACGCTTTGTTTTAGGTACTTCTTCAGTGCTGTCATAGTTGTGGAGAGACCAATACAATATTTCATCAACATATTAAGAACTTGCAAGAGCAGGCCAGCAGTGAGTGCTTATTTCAGCACTGCTCTGTCAACCTCCTCAGATGCTTCCATTGTGGAGCCAAATCATACCGTAGGCGACATTCTACATCATCACCTTGATAACAAGCAAGGACAGACATGTGTCATTCTTTAAAGGTTGTTGAGGTAAGTACGGGTCAGTTTGTTGTTTGTGTAACCTAAAACAAGGCGAGCAAAGAGGCTGTAAAATCGACGTATCAGTAAAATGTATTGAGTTTTGTACAAATAAGATGAGTTACTCTTACAGAGAAATACCCTGATTGTGGTTTTCCACACCAATCTCATTGATTTAAGCTCAGGCTTTTGCTAATATCCAGTCCAAGTCCAGTATTTCATTGCATTCAATGCCATAAGTATGCTTGGAAAATCGGCTTCTTGAAAGCATAGTTAGCCACTACATTTCATTCGTATAACTTCATAACCCATGATATGCTGGTGCTGTAGTATCTGTTATTTTGTTGTTGTTTTTCTCATTTTTGTAACATTAATATATGTTTTGACTCAACAGCAGCTTCTGAAGAACAACCTAATGTTTCTAAACATACATGTTTAGTAAGAAACTGTTATTTTTTTAAATAAATGGATATTGTGGTCTTCCAGTGTTTTTATCCAAAGTACTGTAGATAGCTGAAGTGCTAGACTAACAAGAGCACGGACAAAAGTTGCATGAACAGTTTTAGCTTCAAATCCTGATACCTTTGCTTTTAACATCTTTAATCTAATGTCAGCTGCACAGCACACATAACACAGCAAGCAAGGAATGTGCAGTAGCCAACGCAGTTTCTCTTTCACTCTGAGTGCCATTGCAAATGGTGAAAATCTTAAATTGTTAGAGGAAACCTCGGCGTGTTAGGCAAAATAACAAATTTAAATAAATCACACTGCCTACAATACAGTTTTTGCAAACTACGCTCTCGAGGAGCGAAACAAACTAACTGTTGCTACGTTGCTTCCCGGGAGTGCTGCTTAGATAAAGTCATAGGGAACACAGAGAGCACAGGGATAGAGAATCTAATATTGTCCCTTAAAAAATGTCTTCATGAGGACCTCAATCCATTAAGTTGGTTGGGACAGGACCTCCCATGTGTTTTTACACGATCTAATTGGAGCACAATCTAAATGGAGCTTATCTGAATGCAGAAGTTTTTCTCCTCAGAACTATCCTTTAAAAAACAGTTTTGAAGTTCAATGATTTTCAGAGGTCTATAAAATCTGCCCATTTAAAAGATTTAATAACCAAAAAGATCCCATCCAACCTTTGTTGGTGTCTTTGTTTGAGTAAAAAAGACAAATGTCAGGAAATGGATCAAATGCATCTCTGAAAAGAACATGGTGCTCTGCCTCGAATTATATATCAGTATCACTACAAAGCTGAGAAGGAGGTTCCACAGTGCAACACATACACATGCTGTTTTAACGTCAGAAAACTTTTGTTTTTCATTAATTAAAACTCTTACTTTCAGTGTGTCATATCTGAATGATAGAGGTTTATCAGACAGGCAAAATATCAAGGGCCATCCATCTTTTGGCTGTACCCTCTTATTCTTACATGGTCATGGGGTGACCGGTGCCTATCTCCAGTGGTTATTGGGTACGAGGTGGGAAAACACCTTGAATACTTTCCCTAGCAACACTCCAGCTCATTTCTGAGGGATCCAACGTCCCGTGCAAGAAGTGAAACAAAGTCACGTGTGTCCTGCTGAGCTCCTTCGCTCGGTTTAACTATAAAAACTTTTTTTTCTGCTCCATCTGACAAGACAAGATACTTGAACTCCTTCCCTAAAGGCTGATCTGGAGGGTACAGTCCATTTTTTTTGTTTAAGACCAAAGGCCCCAGAGGAGCTCACTCTCATCATAGATGCTTCGCACTCAACTGCAAATTTCTCGCTTGCCCTCTGAAGGCCATGATTCAAAGTTGCCAACAGAACCTGATTTTTCATCTACAAAACACAAAGATGAGACTCTGAGGTTCTCAAACTACACACCCTTTCCTCATCAACTATGTCATGAGATCTAGTTCCACGACTAGGATCAGTGACATTGGACAGCCGTGGTGGACTCCGACCAACAATAAGAGCAAGCTACACTTTGTACGGAAAAGAAGAACACAGCTCTTGGTTTGGATAAACGAGTAAAGAGTAGCCCTTAAACTTTGTCTTTGACTGGTCAGTAAGGACATATTGAGCATGCAATGTTGTGCAATTCTAAAAAAAAATAAAAAAATAAAAAAAACAGCATGTTCAGTCAGATAATGGTTGGGAATGTTTGTGCCATCTTTTACTTCACTTGAACCGAAAGCAGTGAAGAAGGTGTGAGGTGGAAGTATTGAACTGGCATCTACAATAAAGGAGATGCCTGCATGAATATCGTCATTTTACACGGTTTCCTTCCAATATTTCAGCTGCCTTTCTTTTTTTCTTTTTTTTTTTAACGTGGCTACACAAATTGACAACCTAAACCAGAATATGTCAGTCTTAAACAGCCGCTTAAGATCTAAAATGTATCCATAATCCGTTTTGTAGTTTAAAGAGAATCCCAATTTTGAAACAAGGGACCATTTCCCACTTACTTTCCTCCGGTTTTTCCATTGTACCTCTTGAATGATGAAACGACTACATGCTTTTGCCTGCAGGTTAACTGTTAGTAGGAGTTAGAGGTGAAAAGCGATACCAAGACAGCCCTTCACATTTCTGTTGCCTTTAAGAGGCTAATGCTTTATTTATAGCATTGCACACACACACACCCCACCCCCCCCACCCAGACCCCCGCCCCCACCACCCCCAGGTGCACACCTCAGGTCCCTGAACAGCCCCTTCTCTTCCCCACAGGTATACACTGCGTCTCTGCTTCACACTGTGCTACCTAGTGCACCCTCACATGCTTTTGCTTTCAACATCCCACTCCTGCGGCTGCATTAGAGGAAGTCGGGGAGGGAAATACAAAGACTCCACATGACGCACATCCAATCTGCCGACTGAAGCGGTTTCACAGCCGTGGTCTCCGATGTCTCTCTGCTGCAGTTCTCTCGTGTGTCGAAGAGAAGAAACCCAGTTCCCTATCCTCCAGCCCTCTCCTGGCTCCCACCGAGCCGCAGAAGACGCCACGGAGGAGCGGGAGAGAGAGCGAGAGATGGAGAAAGAGAAACGCGAAAGGAACGGAGAAGTAGAATCGGAGGGAAGTGAATGAAGAAGACAAAGAAGTGGCAGGGGGTGTGAGGAGAAAGAAAGGGAGATTGAAGAAAGCATGATAAAGAAAGAAAGAAACAGTGTCTCGCTCTTTTTAAACTTGGAGATGCTCGGTCCCTTCTTCTCGCTCCAACCTGCATTTCTGGGTCACTAGAGACATTTAAACTACACTTATAATTAACAGCTATTTTTAAACAGGGAGGGAGAACTGGAGCGGTGGTGAGGTACAAAAGCATTAAAATTGCCCCAGATTCGCTATTGAATAGGACACATCAAGGCAATATGCTGGCAGATCAAAGTGAGCGAGGAGAAAGGAGACAGGGCCGATCAGTGGGGATAAATTGTTCCCTTTATAATGGCATAAGAATAGACCTCTTTGCAGCTGAAACAATTTAATAACTGCATTCATTACCTCTGTCCAGCCTGTCTGTCTGTCGGCTGCACAATGTGTAACCGCTTTTGCTACGCACTACCTCGCTCTTTGTGCTGCAAACTTTTCACCTTGTTCCTTTTATTTCCTCACATATCACAGGCCTGTTTTTTTTTTTTTCCTCCCCATCCTCCCCCCAAATACAGCATCCTCCAACCTTTTCCTCTCGGCCCTCGTCCCTGATGCCTCGCCACTTCTTTTCTACGTTCCACCAGCAGCAGCAGCAGCAGCAGCTTCAGCGGGAGAGAATCTCCTCTGAGCTCATGTGCTGCAGGCCCCACAATGAAGATGTGCAACGTCTGACACTCTTGGAATGAGAGCTCTAATAGAAGGGGAAGCGGTTATCACAGAGCTCCCCCAGGACCAGCCTCTGTGTGCCTGACGCTAATTATGGTGCATGCAAATGAATGTGCAGCATTAAAATCAGGGGGAGCCTGCCTGCCTGCCTAACTCTGGGTTGCATGTCGGGGTGTGCATGTGGCTGTGTTTTATGTGCGAGATCGACGGATGGGGGTACGTGTGCGTATTCTAGGACCATGCATACAAAAATGTGCTCACTGTACGTGTAAAATGTTGTTTGGACATTAAAAAATACGTCTGGCGCTTGTATGCGCGTCTGTGCGCGGCCTTTAACTCAAACACGTCTCCTGGGGTTAAGTCGCTTCAGCCCAACGCTATCTGTAAAGTGTAACTTATTGTTACAGAATAAAGGAAGGGGGCCGCATGCAGAATTAGGAGGATGAAAACGAGCGGCAACACAACAGCCTCCTCTCACGCTCTTTCCCGTGCACAAATGTGACGCCGAGCACAGCGGATCTCACAGGAGGATTCCTATAAATACATCTTTCTCGCATTCAGTGAGCAACCTCTCCAAGAGGGCGTCTTTATTAAAACCATTTTGTCTTCCCTCTGTGCCCTTTGTACGCCGGAGTTTGCGTGTTTACACGTGTGGCTGCAGTATATGTCAAGTTACCTGCGTCAGTAAATGCTTATGAGCGCAAGTTTTTCGCCGCTGTACTCGCATTTATGAGCCAGCGTCACTGTGCTGTCTTATTGTTTGTGTCACTGTGAGCCTGGATTTGTGTGTGTCGCCTATATGTTGACCATCTTATCTCCCCATTAGCCTCTTGCGCCCTGACCAGTATCCCCTCTCTCCCCCCTTCTGCTTTCTCTAATGGGTGATTTAGCCGTGCTCGGCTGACATCTAGCCTATTCCTTGTTTAGTTGCCATGGCTACGCAGGCCTATGGATTGCTCCCTTGCTCCTCTGGCCTTGCTGTGGATGCTATATAGATGTCTAAACTATTGGACAGCCGAGCTGCTAAACACAAAGCGCGCACATACACCTTTAAGCACAGTAGACCACTTGCATAAAAGCAGATCTGCTGACCCTGATGAATGTTAGCAATGAAAGAAAGTGGTAGTGTTGATGAATGTAAAGGGGGTTTGGTGACAAGTTAACGACCTAGTAAATGCTGCTGGTTAGGTATTTATACATATGTCTGTTACAATATATGCAGTTGTTGCACTGAACAAGACTGACGTTATCGTCCTGTGTTGAAAACAAAACAAAACTAAGAATTGCTTTGATAGAGGCATAAGACCCAGTAAACATGTGTATGGGCGGAGTGTATGGATCGTTGCCAAGCTGAATGTGTTCTATGTGAGCTTAGGCTGAAAATAGTGCTCTTATATGAGCTCAATTACAAACAACTATATATTTAGGTATTTGCAGCAAAAATGTATGCAGTTGCAGGTCAATGGACAAATTAGCACACACATCTATTAAACTGCAGATAATCCTATTTGAGAACTATTCTAAAAGGTAGAGTGGATGATCTTTGTAGAAATGTAGGTAAGAAACACAGATGTCCCTTTCTGAATAACCATCCTACCTGCTCTTCTACTCATGAAAGAATCTCCTAAATACATTCTGGTCCTTTTTCTTTCTTTTAAAGCCTTCCTCTCCTTCTTACAAACTTGTGAGACAGTTTGCTTCTCACGATCCTCAGCCATTTTCAAAGTATACGGTGAGAGCAGCAGAGCTACAATGAACGGCTGTAATCGAAGCCAACCGCTAAGCTAACCGGATACATGAACACTAGTAGTGCGCAACCAGCATGCGGAAACTATCAAGGAACGAGCACTCACATTGGTTTGACTTGAGTACGTCACAATGACTGGCACGATAATTGGACAAACGACAGAAAAGGCGATACCTCCGGAACTCGAAGCCGAATAAAAATCAGTTTGTCACCAAATCTAAATGCTATTATTCTAAAAAATAATTTATATTGCATTTTTCCCCTACAAAGACAGCTAAGACCTGATGTTTACCACTGTGTTGGGGTTAAGAATCTCTGCTTGTAAGTAAGTTTGCCTTTCCAGTGGCAGCATCACAGAAAACTAATGTGCCTAAAATTTATTGTAGTATTTATTCCCCTCCAAAATCACTTTCTGCGGTGTTATAATAGTCCGTTTCTAAAACACCTTCATATTTAAAATTTGTGAAGTATGTAATTCTGAATGCTTGATGCCTGTTTAGCTCGCCTGATGTGTACAATTTTAGTATCCTTTTGGTAAGGTAATTTTTATTTGGAGCTGTTTTAGCACAGCTGCTTTCTATAAAAGTTACTCAAGAGTAGCTCGTGGAAGAATTACAGGGGCAAAGAGACAGGAAACAAAAACGCACGTCTGAATTTGGTGTGTGTCTCTCCCTAATTTATAAGCTGGAGGTGGATAGTTGTAGCAGAGATGCTTTGGGGTCAAAAAGGGGAAAAAAACAAACACACTTGAAGTTTTCGTGCTTTTGCAAAGGATTTTGTTCTCTTTGAAGTGTTCACTATTGAGAGCTGAAAAAGAGATGGAATAGGCAAACGCGTAAAGAGAGAGTCAGAACTGGGAGAGCAAGTTACAGAAGTACGAAGCCCTTGAGTTGAAGCTGTGCCTGCCTGGGCCTACAGAGAGCAGATGACAGTAGCTTTGGTTCCTTCTGCGGAGCGCACAGTACTTTTGCCTTACATAACCTCTCCCGTTGTGCTTTTTTCAATTATTTGGGGAGAGATTTTCTGTATGCACTTTAAAATTTGATGCTTTCATGTGTTCCTAAGCGGGGAGGAATGAAGGGTGGCATCATAGATTATGCAGAAAAGACACCCGTTGACAAGTTTGAGGAATATCGGCAATTATTATATTCTTTAACGTATATCAGCAGAGTTTATGAACATGTGCTGGGAATGAGGGAGAGAGCGAGAATAGACACTTAGACAGTGGAAGAGCACATGCAAACACAGACGTTCGTGTTTTTAACCCTCCCCCATCCCAGATTCCCCCTAAGGTGCCCCTCGCTCCCCTTTCTCCCCTCCTTCTGCTTCTCTGTGAGGTTAAAGCGCACCTTCCCACTAAAGGGCTCTGGGGTCACGCATCTGCATGTGAAATGTGAACCCGCTGACATTCCACGGCAGCCCTAAGCTGTGCAGTCCTTTTGTTCGCAAGGGTGCTGGTGTCAGGCCTAACAAGACCAGTGACGGTCTTAAAGAGACGAACGGAAAGGACAGGGAGTTGGAGATGATCTTAAGTCAGTGGTTAGCACATACTCCAAGAAACAAAAAAAAAGGTGATACAAATACTCTGTTAAACTAGAGAACCTTCAGTTACCTCGCTACCATTAGCCACTTGTTACAATAAATAACATGGATTAGGGTGTGGTAAAATTAAGTGTGGAGGGGTGCCGGGGGGGGTCCATATATGTTGAATGAGGTCAAGGCAACCATGAAAAAACAAGTTAGGGGTTTCCTTGACAACAGTGCAGACGGTAATGACTGAAGCACCAGGTCTGGCATCATAATTTATTGTACACAAAAACCCTAGTGCCTAGCTTAGAATGGGGAATGCTGTTTCCAGGCTTTTTGTAGCCCTGTGATTTTTGATTCATCGGAAGGCGGAGCGCTTTTAGGGAGACCTCAGTTTACGTACAGACTATTTTGAATCAGGCAACACACAGAAGTGCTGGGCTGGGGTCCTTTCAGTCTGTGAATTGAGTTTGGGGGCACAAAGGACAGCTATTCACCAGGCAGTGATGGACTTCACACTCGCCTTTATGTCCTCTCTGGCAGGCAAAGAGAAAGAGGAGAAAAGTGGAAAGCAATACGAGAAATAGAAAACGGTTAGGCCGGGAACTTCGGTCTGGACTGACAAACATTAATTCAACTACCTGACATTAATTTTTTATGGATTTTTTTGGAGGTCTTTTTATTTTACTTTATTATTTTGCATGTAATAGCCGACTCCCACACAGCACAAAATGAGCAGTGTCAACAGGTTACATGGTGTAAGCAATAGGCTTGGATTGTTCTCACTCAATGGAAACCTTTTTTTGAAAATACCTCTGTTTACACATTGTGTAAGAGGAAAGCAACAGTTATTTCTGCTGTTCCCAGAACAATATAACTAATTCATAAACAGTTATAATACTGCTTGGTTACATTTAGAATTTAGATTTTAAAACAAAGTCTTGTACAATAAACATCTACTGAATACTCAGTTTTAAAGGAAGCCCCTTCAGCTTCCAAAACATGACTCTCCGTGTTTTTCATATTTCAAAAGAGCCAGAATAGTGTTTTTTATAAGCGAGAGAAATGTGTTATTGGTTACTTTTACCAAGCTGCGCAGCAGTATGCAGCAGAAGCTGGAAAATAACTGCAATGTTGACCCAAGTGCTGTACAAATTCATTGGTATGATTCACTATCATAACAGAGAAAATGCCTGTTCTGCTGTTGTTATATCCATTAAAAGCACAACAATGACATAGCAGTATAAGAGATTTGAAGTTGTGGTGGGATAAAAAAAATAGCCTCAAACACAACAGGACAATGATCACAAAACACAGCAACACATTTTTATGTTTTAGACCTTTGAACCTGAGGTCAGGACGAGTTCTAGCATCGTTCTGAGGTCGACCTGACAAGCAGAACAAGACTAAAAGAGTCTATCATGTTTATAAAGTCTCCGGTAAACTGCTTCGCAGGACAGCAGCACATGTGAATATTAATATCCCCAACAGTTAAAATGGGATCTTCACCCAACACTGCCCTCTCGGCAGAAGTAGGGTTACACTCCTGTCAAGAATGGTGGGAGGATGTTTTTTTGGCATCAATGATTGCCAAAAAAGGCTCTCTTGCATCACGCTCAGTTTGTATGTTATAGATGTACACTGTCCAGGTATATGACTAGAAGAAGATTTATGACAGTTTACAGAACTAGCAAAATAAACAACACACAAACACATACAGACTGAACAGGGTCAGATGGCAAGCCAAACACAATGGTGCCATCTTGAAACCA
Source organism: Fundulus heteroclitus (assembly GCF_011125445.2). Lineage (NCBI taxonomy): Eukaryota > Metazoa > Chordata > Actinopteri > Cyprinodontiformes > Fundulidae > Fundulus > Fundulus heteroclitus. Next base: position 30,223,863 of record NC_046372.1, read on the forward strand.
TAGCTATATGGCTTTTCCTGTCATTTAGCTCCTAAATAATTTGTGTAATACCCTCAGTTTTTACTTTTCACAACATTTAGAGGACAATGACCACAAACTTCATTGAAGTGTCATCTTCTTAGAGTTGAAAAAGGAAATTCTCTAAGTTTTTTATTGTTTAAGCGCCTTGTATAAAGATGTTATCTAATAGCACCAGTACACTGGGATATTTAAAAAAAAACTCATTAATCGTCACTTGTTATGTTAGCCTTTATCATAAAAGCAAATGCCAGACAGTAGAAGAGTAAAAGTGTCATATTCGACAGCCAAACTAGATACAGAGAGTGTGCCTCAAAGAGCCAGCATGAATCTGATTTATTGGAACTAAGGTACCACTGGCAATCAGTGATGGTCAGCACCAAGATCCTAGAAAACATTGCACATTTATGTGCTTTTTTTCTGCTGAATCCCTCTACTGATTTGGCCCTTTGCAAGACAGGCCTTACTCTACTCTGCTGCTCTCTTTTTCCCTGGGGCAGCAAAGAACAGTGTAAGTGATTCCGTTAGCATTACCAGATTAGAGCTGTCCATCCATCCAGTCTCTGTTTCCAAACACATTCATCCCGGTTCTTGTTAAAAAACACTGGGGGGATCTTCTCCGCTGCACCTCAACCCTGCCGCCAAAGTCTTTTATGATGTCCATAAAATGGAAGAGTGCAGCTTTACTTGAACTAATAATATCTGAGCTTACAGGGCTGTGATTGATGATCTTTAAAGCCAGGCCGATCGGTCTCATCTTTCTTCAGATTTTTATCACTGACTTGTTTGCAGTCATGTGCAATCACAAGCACCGGGAGAGGTAACAAGTGCTTGATGTATGATGCTTGAGCCACTTTTGTCAGCTGCGCATTTCCCTTTCCCTCCCATCGCTTTGTTGCTTTTTTTTGCCTTTCTTTCTTTGTTTTGTATTTTAACCCAAGGCTTCTGTTTTGTTACATCTCAAGAATCGCTCCGGACTATTTGTTTGTTGTGTTCTCCGTCCCATTGACTCCATATCTTTTTCCTTCTTTTTGTGGCAATGTATTTTCATAGGGGATTGTGCAGGAAGTCAGCTATATATATATATATATATATATATATATATATATATATATATATATATATACACTTTTAGCACTGAACTAGCCTCCAGACTCATTATCATATGTTGTCAAGTTTTTTACAGTTTCTTACAAGGATGTCCTTTAATGCTGAGACATTTTAAGAGCAGCCTTTTATATTATAGTTTCGGAGAGCAGATTAAAAGGTCCAGGAGGGAATCTGTCTCCAAGCCCTCCCCTTTGAGCACCTAATATCCTTTATGCTGTGCCAAGAATGCACATCTCTTTAGATTCCAATAAATCACCTTTATGGGATCTGCTGTTTGTGCATTATAGCTACTCTGCTCCGTGTGGACAGAGCAGGAAATCCTCTTTGTGGAGTCCTCTCGAGTGTATTCATGACCGAGACCCTTGAAATATGCGGAATATGTCCATGAGTGAGTTTGTTGGCCTTGTCCTGTCCCTCATGCTCGGCCACATAAACAATCCCACCAGTCACTGAGGATTGTTGCTGTCTTTTTATTTAAGATAGTTTTTTTTTTAAGAGCTGTATAGTATGCAGGCCTCAGACAGTTCTCGATCCCTCTGCTCTCTTCTCCTTCAGGTGTTTATCTGCAGGGCTCAAATTCGATCACTTTTACAAGGTGACAGGACGATACTGGCAGGACAGTGAAACAAACGCGTACAGGCAAAGGTAAGTGTGACGGGAGCAGCACCGGCAATGTTAGACATCAGTTGTTAAGAGTTTTGACGTCGTCTTGGCTTCCAACGCTGTGTTACAAGCTTGCAGTGTTGCTCCCAGTTTAAGTTAACTATCTGGATTTTCATGAGCGCCCTCCTCCTATTTAGAACTTTAAGTTACTCTCCGCAAGGGCACGGTCTCGTTTCCTCTCTCCCCCACCATTGTGCGATTTCTCCGATCTTGTCTCCTCCCTCGCTCTCATTCTTTTTTTGCTTCCGTCCCTCTTTTTTTCATTTTTTCCACACGGTTCCTTCATCTCTCCCATCTTCCTTTATCGCTTTCTTTCTCTTTGGCTCTCTCTCTCTCTCTCTGCTGTCGAGGAGCCACTCTGATGATTGATTGTTTCTCTGCGGAGTCTGACAGGATGTAGAACACTCTCGGCCCCAGGGGCCCTCGACAGACTGCACCACCTGATTAAGATTCCCCCTTTAATCAGCCACACGGTGCTACACCAAAACCACTCCCGTAAACATGTAAAAAAATAAGAAAGGTTCCACCTCGTGAAAGATAACACCTTTTGCTTTCCTTTTTTTTTTTTACTTATGAGAAGTGCATTTTTTTTTTACAAGGTAGATAGCCTCCTCTCTCGAGCTCAAAGTCCCTTGTGTATCAGTGGCAGCAGAGAAAGTAGAAAAACTAAATGTCTTCCACTTAATAAAGTTCTCCGTTTCCTTACAGAGTTAAAGCTGGGCATCTCGAAACCTATTACAACTGGTAATAGTATTGCAGATTGAAATCTTATTGTTTTCCTTCTATTGAGACTAAAAGACTGACAGCCTGAGTTGTATCACATGATTGAGGTGAGAATGAATTTGAATAATGTCAGAGAGCATGTGGCTTAGCTAAAACAGATACGTTCACCTCTATTAGAATATATTTTCTGGAGGAAACTATCATTTTTTTTACACTTTCACATATGCTATGCTTCAGTTTAAACAACAATGAAGTAAAAAAGTCTAAACTGTATTTTTATCATTATTTTTATATAGAGTTACAGCAGTGACCTGAAAATTTTTGCAGTTAATGGCATATAGAAAATCTTTTGTGTATGTACACGTGTTAGATCCTAACTTCAGCTGTAAGCAGAATGTCACTTTAATGCAGATTTTAGAGTAAAATTAGGACGATTGTGCTGTGAAATTGACTGTACACATCCACCATCAAACCATCCCCATGGTGAAACATGTTCATGGCAATATCATGCTGTGGGGGATGCTTGACTTCGACAGGGCAAGCAAAGTTGGTCAGACCTGATTGGAGAATGAATGGACCAAGACATTAGGCTGAGATCTACCTTCCAGTAGAACAAAGAAACCAAACATCCAGCCAGAGCAAAAGTCTAATGATTTATATCAGGCCTGTTTAAAGTGTTAATGGTCTAGTCAAAGTCTAGACCTAAATCCAATTAAGAAATCTATAGCGAAACTTGAAAATTAATGCTCATCTATCAAACTGACTCAGCATGGGCTATTGTGCAAATAATTGACTAACAGCTCTGTCTTTTCATCTGCTACGCTGGTAGTGGGTTAACCCAACTGGCGTCTGTAATTGCAAATGGGGGGGCAATACATTGAAGTCTGTCTTTGTGACGCAACAAATTGTTGAAAAAAGTTCAAGGATGTGAATATTCCTGTAAGGCACTGTATGTAAGCTATGGCTTCAGAGAGTAAATGTGCTGTTTGCATTCTTGTTCGTATGGGTGATGGTGGAGTAAAAGGAGCACTGTAGGTCTGATGCTGAAATCCCGGGCCTGGTTCCAGCTTAGTTCAAGCCTCATCTAACTCTGGTCCTGTTCCAAATTTGTGGTAATATGATTTGGGATGCAGTGGGAAACTAAACACTACTAATACTTTGATTCTCCAGGTCTTTGGTTGAGAAGGAAAGTTGGGAATTGGAACTAATTGTGCATCTGTGAGAAGGAACGTGCATGTGTTTTAATTTGTGCTTAATGCATGCTCATCCCCTCTTGCATATAGTTTTCTATTTACTGAGCTCACATTTTTGTCTGTCCACGTTTTGCCTTTGCCTTCCTGCTGATGCCATCAGTACACACATTGTGACTGATGACAGTCTACGCCACAGTCTGATGCTCTGCTGCTTAATGCCTTTTTTGTTTATTAATTAACTGCAGGACATATATGCTGAGAGACATCTATTGATTCTACTGCTGCATTAATTGATTTTGTGCTTCACTAATCATATTGTTGCTGCAGAATCATTACTTGGCCCCTGCACTGTCTTTGCACTGCGAGGCCTCTGTGCTGATTTACTGAGTTGTGGGTAGTTTTGTGGCTGAAGAGTTGTGTGTAGCTGTCATGTGCCGTGGAGATGCTTCTGTTTATGTCACTCTGCTGCATACAGGACTAAAGGAGAGAATGTACAACAAAAGGCAGTCAGCTCCCACCGTGAAGAGGAAATCATATTTAAGAAAACAGGTGTCATTGCACATATTTTGTGGCAAATTCAGACCTTTAGCCACAGAATGAAAACCCTTACCACAGGAAAATATGTTCTGCATGCCCACAGTGAAAGTAAATGTTCACACACTGGTGGGATTCGATGCAATAGTCTTACATTCTTTCTGGTCACAAATAAAAACCATAAAGTCAATCAGAAAGGTTTATCTTTTATACATTGTGTTACAATGTAACCACAAATTTCTAAGTATTTCATTATTTAAAGTGGAAAGAAAAGAATACAGGATTATCAAATATTTTAAAAATAAAATCCAAACAGTCTAGCTAACTTTAGAAATCACCTAATTAGTAGAAGGCAATTAACTAATTAACCCAATTAGCTTTAACTAAAAATAAACTAAAAAAAACATAGCATTAATAGCATGGTTAACAAATAGCAGCATCAAGACCAAGGGCAACAGACAGATCGGTCAAAGTTTTTTGGAGAGGGTTTAGGGTGAAAGACAACATCCCAACCTTTAACATCTCATAATTTATCAACAGAAAGTGGGGACAGAACTGCAAGCCTACCCAGACATGGCTATCCAGGTGAACTGTGACAGTGGGGTAAGGAGAGCATTAATCGTTAAAGTAGTCAAGGGGAACGAGAGATCTCTGGAGGAGATGCTGAGATCCCCTAGTTCAGGAAAGAGAATCTGTTAACCAGCCAACTATGGGTCATGGACCTAAAAATTCAGGCCTGAGTGGAAAAGTGTCAAGAAGAAGGTTTTTGTTTCAGCAGAACTTCATAAGTTCTACATGCAGTTTGCACCAAAACATTTAGGGGAGACAGCAAATAGTGGGAGGATGTTCTCTGGTCAGATGAGACCAGCATTTTTTTTTTACTATACGTAAAACACTGTGTAGTTTTACAAAAGAAAACAAAGAAAATACCCTCCACAAAACCCTGAACACGTCATCTAAATCATGAAACATGGAGGTGTCAGCCTCATGATGTTGAGACATGTATCCTTCAAGCAGGACAGAGACTCTAAATATACAGCTTGAATTACCAGGGAATACTAAAGATCATAGTACATTCAAACTGCGGATGTAAGTTCACCTGAGAATCTGTGGCAAGAGTTTACAGACACTCTCACTGAGTCCGACTGAATGAACACATTTACCAAAGAGAAAAACTAATTATCTAGATGTGCAAAGATGGTCGAGACATTACGGCAAATGATTGTTCTACAAAACAGTGACTCTAGTGGGCTGAATACAAATGCACACATTAAAAAAAAAAAAAAAAAGTTCCTAGAGTTTATATTTGTAACAAGACAAAATGTGAAAAGGATCAGCAATGGGTATGAACACTTCTGCAAGCAACAGTACTCAAAAAATATATACAGGTATTTTATATTTTGACATCTGATAACTTCATACAGTTCCTCCTTGTATCTGTAGGAATAGGGACATGCTAAAAAACACCAAAGATGATCACTTGTTTTAATGCAAACACATCATAAATAACAGCTATTAGTAATCAGTTTAGTTATTTTTTTTCCTCTTCTGGAACTAAGTGCTATTTTAATCCTCATACAACATGATGCAATGAAAACCCTGCTGTGAAAGGACAAAAATAAAAAGTCTTATTAGTGCAACCCAATGTTTTGTGTTTTTGCTCTCAAATATCGAATAATATAAATGCATGCATTTAAAATCACATATCCTAATTAATTCATATTCATTCTTGCTTGCATTGTGTGACTTCTAAAACAACCCCCCCGTCAGCCAGGATTTCTTTAATAGCTGGAGTTTGAACTCACACGATCCTGTAGCTGCGCAGACAGACTGAAATGAACAAAAAGCTTTCGGAACGTGAGCGGCGGAGAGCATTCTCACATATTACCATTGTATCATTAAAACAAACAGATTCCAGTGTTTGTGTGCGTATCTGGCTGCCAAAAAGCTCCCCAGTGAGTCTGACCGGGGGTTACAGTGTAACCAAAGCGTCTGTCTTCTGCTCACCACCCAGATCCGCCGGTTCAGCTTGACTGGGCCCAGTTGTCTTGGTTTTATACTGATGACTGTCTGGGAAAGGTCTGTCTGGGGTTCAAGTACATTAAAGTCATCCGCTCGGCTCCCACTGAGCCGCAACACAGATGGCTCCAGATGCAGCTGGCACAGCATGGAGCAGCACCTGACAGCGCTCATTCACTCAGACACACGGAAACATTCACATACAAATATAAACACAGGCCAACACACGGACGCATGCACACACTCAGGTATTCTCATTTTGGGTACATAAATGCACGCAAACCTACACACACACACACACACACTCTCTCTCCCCCCTGATGGAAGCACATACACTCACACTTTACATACTTCTACGCACGCGCTCACAGCAGGAACATATGTTGCCACGCATCTACAAATCCTCACAGTAGCACACATACGAATACGCAATTAAAGAGTCAGATTACCGCCCGACGCACACATACAGTCAAACGTAAACCCCTGCATATTGTGCTCAATTTCAAACATATGTCAGGGCATGTTGATGTGCACAGAGCAGAAAGCGGGCAGAGAGGAGAGGAGCAGCTGAAAGAAGTCAAAATTGAACACGCTTGCCGTTTCTAACAAAGAGAAAGATGTAAATTAAGAGCAACTTGTTCTTTTTTTTTTTTAACTGCGAAACGTCAGGTCGCAACTCAGAAAAAGTGAACTTTTATGGAATTAGAAACTATGTATCTCGTGTTTACTGCATGCTGCTAATTGCTATTATACAGACAAGGAGGAATGCATTTGCAGTGAGTCTTTCGCATATCACTTTTTACCGTCATGCCTCCCATTCAACCAGTTGGCAGGTTGATCCCGTCTCATGGTCGTCATGAAGACTTGGTGACCCCCAAGAAAAAAGTCTTTTAGTATGCCAACATGTTTGTTTTAACTGGTATTGCTATTTTGGAGTGGTCCAGATAGAGGTCTGACTTGAACCTGATGGATAATCTGTGGAGAGAGCTAAAGATCATGGTGATGGCCAAGAGACCTTCCAGCTTCAAAGCTTTGGAGCTCATCACCAAAGATAAGTCATCAAACTACCAGCGCAAACCTGCTAAAAGCTCATCAGCAATTACACAAAGGGTTTAACCACTAAAATGCAATATCTTGGTTGGATGAAAACACTACTGCCAGGGGTATAGATGATTGTGGGTCTCACTGTTTATTAGTGTGTTTATTGACACATATTTACTGTATATACTTTAGTTAAATTTATTCAAAATAGACTATTGTCTATTGGGTCTCAGTATTTGGGCTACATGGAAATTTCTTAAAAACAGTTATTCATTAAAATTTAGCTATTTTCCTACAATGCGTGAACATGATTAATTCAAAATTTGGATTTTTCACAATTTTCACTGTGAGGTTATATTACTGCAATAAAAGTGGCTTTTAAACGTTTCTATATGCAAACAAAACTGAACAGTGGACCCAGAATAACCCATTCAAAACATATTCACATACACTCTGCAATGGCAACACACACGTGAATATGGAGGCCAGAAGAATACAGCTTTTATATTTTTGCTCTTCTGTAGTTTATATACGATTTAAATTATCTTCATTCTCTCAAATGTTCATACAATAGAAGGTCTTTAAAAGGTCCTAAAAGTCTTTTCGTTTGCCTTTAGCAATGTGAATCTTTCCAAACCAATCCACTTTGCCAGTTCTCCAATCCACATTTTTGGGGTCAGTCCACCCGTTTCCCTCCAACAGAGAGCCTCCTCTCTGTGGGCCTGAACAAGTCCAAAGTCCAATAGTTTGACTGGTTTTAATGAAACTGAACAGTTTTCTGGGTATATTCCCAAAACACAGAGCTTGGCATTACAAGGTATTTTAAAGCCAGACATTCCTGTAAGGCATCCAATGACCTCCTTCCAGAAAAGTTTAATCTTGGAGCATTCCCATAGATAATGGATCTGAGTACCCCTCTCTGTGAAACATTTTGGGCATGTTAGCTGAAATCAATGCATGTTGATAATGTTGATTAGCAGTTGCTTATCCACTCATCAGGTCCCCCTCAAATGCCCAAGAGTCGGAGATTTTTCCTTCTGCCTCAGTTTTCCAGGTCATCCGTCTTGGCTTCCATGTATGTAAGGCTTTTTGTTGCTGCTTCCAGAGCAGTTTGAGCTTTTTCCAGTGATTGCTCAGCCTCATGTTTACGGTGCTCTTCTATGTTCACCTTTGAAGTGTTTGTCTCACGTTTAATCTCTGATACTTTGCTTTTCAGTGTAGGGAGAGAACCTTCCATGTCAGCCAAATGTGTGTCGATGGCATCCAGAATCTTTCCAAAATCTGCATGGAGGGATCTCAGCTTGCTTAAAACTTCAGCTATGCTATGTAGCTATAGTGTTAGCTTCAATGTGGGACAGTGGTTCAGGCAACTTTGCGAGAAAAAATATGACATGGCTTTGTAGCTGACGGTTTTGGCACAATAGCGTCAGTTGTCACCTGGGAAAAAGATTATACATCAGAAAAATACTGTTTGAATACATACAATGTTCATTGGAGCTTTGGCGTTGCCATCTTGGTCACGTCACATGATTTCCCCAAAATGTCTTTTAATAAAGATATGTGCCTTCATTGCATTCCAGACTTTTAAAACCTTACATAACAGATATTCAGTATCCAGGTAGAATTATTCCATGTTTTTTTTCCTGTAAACTTGACTCATTGTGTACATCAGTGGAAGCATTGCTTTTTCTTATATTTGTGCAGGTCAGCAGTGCAGATAGATCAGAAACGTCTGAAGGGTGACGTTTTGTGCATTTTTATTTGCAGAATTTACAGATTTCTCTGCTGCAGGCCAGAAGAACTCATGTTTATGGTTGGTTTATTAACAAGCAAAATGAAATTGAAAAGCCACAGTGAGCAGCAAGATCTAATGAAACAAAATTTTAAAACGTCTCTATATTTCATGTCCAAGGGAAATCTGTCTCACAAAGGGCTGTCTTGGTGCTGTTAGGATGTTTGCTTGGTTGTCTTAATTAAGCTTTTGCTATTTGTATGGGCCCTGGATATGACGATGTGGGCCTGTTGAACTGTGTTGTACCTGTTTGAGACTTTTACATTAAAGAAGGGAAGCAGGCCTTGAAAATGTCAGGAGAGGGATTTAGCTGGTTCCTATCTCCAGCTGTCATTGGGCTAGAAGTGACGAACACCCTAGACAGATCGCCAATCCATCACAGGGTAAGACAAATGCACACGGAACAAAGAACCATGCACAGACCCATTGATACCTAAGAACTGTTTAGAGACACCAATTAACCTCACCGTCATGTTTTTGGACTGTGGGAGGAAGCCGGAGCACCCAGAGAGGACCAGGCATGCACAGGGAGAACATGCAAACTCCATCTAGAAAGTCCCCAGCCAGGGATCCCAACCCAACAGATGCCTGCGAGGCAACAGCGATAACCTTTTTACATTACTTAAATGTATGAATTACATTTTTTATAGCTATGTCACCGAACTTATGTCTTATTGTCAGTTAAAAAAAAAACAACAGCAAAACTTAAAAGTTGTATTCCTTCTGCGCAATACACAGAAACAACTTATTAACTTGGAACTCTCGCTCTCCCAGTAGTATCTGCTGCTATGGCTGTTAGCCATGCAAATTTTTCCTCTACATCATTTCATTGAGCTTTAATTAACACAACAAGGATTCAGTGTCCTCAAATGACATAACTCGGAGCACAAATTCAACCTCATTAGCTCTCGGTATCTCCTCAGCCAAATGTAAGTGTGGATCACTGCACCCAGTTTCAGTTCTATGTTGCAGAGGATGTACTTAATGATTTGATTTGTTGCTCAACCAGCTGTCCCTAAACTTCCCTGCTAGGCCTGCGGCTGCTTTGTTGTTAGAACTAAGAAATAATATAAAAAAAAAAGTATGCCATCTTTTTTTACGGTGTATGTAAAACTAGACTAGGCTGTCCTTACTGTAATTCCTAAAAAGCATACCACAGAGCCTATTTCTGCTGAGCTTGAAGACATTTAAGTCAGATGGCTCCTTTTCAATGTTTTATCCTCAAACTTTGATGGTTTTTGGCAATCTGACTCAGCTCCCTCTCTGCTCTGAGATAGAGTCACTGAACTGCCACAAAATTAGCCCTGATACATTTGTGCCATTAAAAAGTGCCGGCTAAGCAGTTCTTCTTCATCTGCTGCTTGCCTTGTGCCAGAAAGCTGGAATTAAGTTGGTTCAGCTACAAATGTAACCCACCTTAAAACGTACTGCCCCATCCAAAGAAAGAGAGGAGGGAGGAAAAAAAGCGCTGGGACACATTTACAGCCGGCTCCTGCGTCGCAATGTTCCGTTAAAAGAATTGCTCATTGTTGAGCGGAGATGCGTGCCAAATGCCGTGTGTGAGGGGGTGCTACAAATGTCACCGGTTCATTAAATGAAGTGCAGTAACAACATATTATATTTGTTGCATTTGAATTCTTGGCGCATCTAGGAGCGTTTTGGCGAGCGAGGCCCTACCTGCCCGTGGTACGGTTATGTCTTTAAGTGATCTATAAAATGTTATTATTTAAAACAAGCTCTTTATGGATTGCTTACGAGACATGCTTAGCACATGATTGATCTGACCTTTCGCAGACTGTCGTTCTTTGGGAAAACACCAACCTTAACCTTTTTCAGCTGGATTACTCCGCCAGCACTCCTGACTCTCTGTGTGCGTGCGTGTGTGTGTGTGTGTGTGTGTGTGTGTGTGTGCGTGTGTGTGTCTGTGTGTGTGTGTGTGTGTGTGTGTCTGTGCGTGCGCGTGAGGGAGGTGTGTCTGGATTTCGCTGTGGAAGCTCTTGTGTTTGTATGCATTGCAAAATGCCATCAAGCAACGCCTGTCGAATATGCTTTTATAAGGTTTGCTTCACAGAGATGAAAATAATACATTGCTGATTGATTGATCAATCATGTCTGAAAGGGTATCAGCGCCTGCTTGAGACAGAGCGCGCGTGCGATTCTGTGCCTGTGTGTGTTCGAGCCCCGGCCTGATGCAGAATAGAGATTGATGGAGGCTTGCCGTGAGGAGGATACTCAGTTATCTCCTTGTAATTAAAATCCACCTCATAAAGATTATTGACTCCCCCACTGCACAAACCAGCATGCTGCTGTGCTTGGCAGGGTTTGCAAAGCGCTTCTTAAAAAATGAAAAATAGCATATTAAGCAGCGCATATTTCCCATTTATGTGGAACATTTAGATGTGGTTAAGTTATCGTAATGTGCAATAAAACCTGGATGTGAAATTTGTAATCCACTTTGGAAAATTGCTCGCTATATTGCTTTAACATTCACTGAAAGAGCTTTTGAGATGTGTGTGCCAGGTTTATTGTATGCTATAATTTAAAAGTCCTCAATGCGAGGCAGTAAATATAAATTTATTAGTGCTGGGTTAAAAAAGCCAGACTGAGGTGGAATGAATGACAGGATGCTTGAGTGTTTACTGTCTGCGAGCATGTACGGTGTGTGTTTTTGGTACGTGCCAACTGAGAATGCGCTCCCTCGGCTCAGCACAATAAAAAGAGATGAGAGAGTGCGCTTGGTGGGAACGATTGCCTTCTCAACTGGATTCCCTAAATATGCTTCTAATTTTTACCCAAAACAAATGGCCAGAATCTTTATTTTCTGACCAAGGCCAGGGAGGGAGAAGATCAACCTTGGTCCTGATGAAACTGGATTTGGTTTGTTCTGCTTAAAGCAACAAAAACTAGAGAACAGGCACATCAGAAAAATGGTAATGAACTTGATGTGCTGGGAAACCTAGGAATGTGACATCTCCGTTCTTTAAGATTCATTTTACATTTCCTGTTAGAGGCTATGTGAATTTCGGTGACACCGCATGTATTACTGATGTATCCGTCTGAACTTTCGCCCTCTCGTTCAGATCTTCAGCAGGTGGAGAGCTGCTTTTCTGGGGTCAGATCCCCTGTGTTTCCTGGGTCAGTTATCACGCAGGCCTCCAAAGGCTACGGACCCCCCAGGCGGCGCCGTTGGCAGGCCGTAAGGTATGTGTCAGAAAGACTGTGCAAATTATGTTTTCAAAGGCTGGTCAAGTGTAAAAGCAGATGAAGGGCCCCCCTTTTAAGAAAAGAAAGATTTTAGATGAAATAAGAGGGAAAGAGGACATGTACTTCGAATCCCAAATGGCAGAAGGCTGAGTTTGCATTGCTTTTCTGCTACCGCTGCTAACTTTGATTATCTTTAGCAAAGCTGAAGAAAGTTTGAACCTCACAGTAATGTTGCAGTTTTATGTGTTTAATAAAAGTGATCTCAGCTTCTGTCCAAAATGTTGTCTCAATTAACATTTTTGTCTTCTTCTTTTATCTTTTCCCTTTCAGGGGTCGCTACAGCAAGTCATCTGTCTCCATCTAACCCTACCATCTGCATCATTTTCTTTCACACCAACTCCCTTCATGTCCTCTTTAACTCCATTTATAAATCTCTTCTTTGCTCTTCCATTGAGCCTCCTGCTTGGCATTCCCAGACTCAGCATCCTTCTACCAATGTCCTCACTAGCCCTCCTCTGTACATGTCCAAACCATTTCAGTCTGACCTCCAAGTTGCGCAGTGAGCATGGTGTATGCAGGTTGATGTTTGTTACAGAAAGAGTTTTGCATGCCAGCCAAAATTCTTTACTTTTATCGTCTCATTTAACCAGAGAGCAAGATGAGACTTTTTGTGACTTTCTTGCAGCAACAACTTTCTTTTTGCCACTCTTTTAGAAAGGACAGGACCATGCAACCAATTGTAGTCAACAGATTCTCCCAGATTCTGGCAAGTGTGCCACATTCTTTTTAGTTTCTAATGATGGATTCATCCATGAACTTGGGATGTATCTTTGCTTCTTCTTCTCCACAACTTCTGCTTTGCTCCTTGGTCTTCATGACACGGTTTGTTGATTAATGTTCTGGAAAAAAAAAAATAACACAACCAACTGGTTTTAGACAGACCCAAATCCAGGCTGGACCAGAGGCAGAAGGACGATATAGATAATCTTTAATAATAACATAAAGACAACTTATAATGTTGATAAGAAGGGAATAGAAAGCAGGGCTGGTATGTGATAAACAGGCAGGAAAACCGAACAAGAGAATACGTGGAAGTTTAACAGAAGAATCCAGGTAATATACGTAGGCAGGGTTGGAGAATGCCAAATGAACCAGAGGAGCTAATCAGAGGAAATGTGGAGCAGCTGAGGCAGAATGAATGCAGGGTAGGTGAGGGAGGGAGACAATTTAACACAGAGGAAGCTGAACTAAGAAACCTAGGAAAAAGATTAACCCTGAACCGAAATAAAATAGCACAGAATAACATAACACAAGAGTAAACTACGAAACTTAACAAAATCAGTAACTAGTAAAGAAACAGTGAAATTCTGGAGAAAAAAAATCTAAAGAAAACCAAAACTCCTGGAGAACATGAAACTGAGATTACATTAAATGCCCCATTTACTAACTGGAGGATTGCTGAAGGACATTTGTTGCAACGATTCTGGGATTTCAGAGTAAGTGGGACCAATACCAACCTAACCATTACAATATTTTTATATAAAATAAATATCAGTATGTGTCATTTGTCCCTCGTCAGTTATCCAATACATAGCGTTGGTCTTTTGGATAAAATCCCAGTAAAACCTAGTAAGGTTTGTGGTTGCAATATAACAAAATGTGGAAAATGTCAAGGGCCAAAATGACATTTGTACTTCTGCTGCATGTTTAAATAAAAAATTATTTTATTTTATGAATTTGATAAACATTTACTACATGATGCAGTAGCCCTTTGGACAAGTATGTCACCCATTATTTGTGGCTCAGTGTTTATCTCTTTCATTTTATTTGTTATTTTTTTATGAAATTGAAAATATGTTGCCCAGGTTCTACCAGTTTTAAGTATTCCTCATGTTCACGTTTTTCTCTCCTCCTTTACGTCTGATCATCATCTCCAAATGATGTCTTGTTTCCTCCACAAGGCCCCTCCTCACCCACTTTCTCACTCATCAAACCATAATTCACTTCAGAGGGAAGCATCATTAATGCACAGTAGGACCCAGCAGCTTGATGTGTGCTAATTATATTGTGTGTTTTACACGCCGGATGACTTTTGCTTAGTCAGTGATGAGCTCAGGCTCTGGTAATTGTTTTTTTGGGCGGGGTGTGTGATGAGTTTATAAACCCTGTCTGTGCGCGATTATCTGAGCACCCCTATATATGTGTGTTGTTCATTCACTCACGTATGCAGGGGCGATCCGTGGAGCTTTTTGTTTTACCACGGGGGCATGTATCACCCTGCTTATTTGCACTGATGTTCAATAAGCTATGCATTGCACCAATGTGCACAGGAGTGAAGAGCCGTCTCTGTTTTTCACACCTAGCAAGAAAGACAGGATTATTCTGCGGCTCCACGCATCACACGCCTCTGCGAACTTCATGATTAGCAAACAGTCAAAAATTTCCAGATCGTTCTGACACATTAAAACGGCATGCAGTTTTAAAATCCATCAGTCCCCGCTGCCTAAAAAAAAAAAAAAAAAAAAAAAAAAAAACTTTGACGTTCACATTCAACCATGACACTACACTCTGCATCGCCGGCATTCTTCTCAAGCAAGGTGATCCTTTTAGTACTGTACATCACTCAGCACCATAGCTAGAAATGTAGCTCAGCCTGAGGCTAATCACAGTGATTGGAGGTGTCCTTTGGCTCACCTGGGGGCTTCCAATCCTATTAGGCCAACAGTCCTGAGCCTAGCGTACCCAGCAGCCGCTCGTGTTTGATCACTGGTGCTTAGAGCCCACACTTGTCCTCTTATGTTGGTGTTAAGGCACGGAAAAGAAGAGCAGCAGGGTGTGGGGTTGGGGAGGAGGGGTTAAAAAGCGATCTCCTTAACGCTCAAGGGGGGCAGAGGGAGCACTCCTCTGCTCCTCCAGCTGGAGTTGGTCTTTAAAACTTCTGATATCACTTGAAAGGCGGAACACTGCAAGTTTCCCCACCCCCCTTTTTTTTTTCACAACAAAACAGCAAATAGGAAAAGAATGCCTGAGTGAAAGATGGGAAGAGCAGGACGGCAGTGTCTGTTGTGAGCTGTCTTCAAAGTGTGCACAACTGATTTTTGCTTTTCAGCTCTCTCTTCTCGAACTTTGTTGTTTCCTCTTCTTACCTTTTTCATGTTTCTATCTTGCCTCCATCACTCCCTCTCTGAGCCTACCTCCTAACTAATACTCTCCCAAACGCAATGCCCATCACTATGTCACTTCTGCGGCCCCCCCATCCCCCCGTTTCTTTTTTTTCTTGGACCAAGAGCGCTCGGGAAGAGCCATGTGTTTCCAAAGTGGACTGGATGGAAAATCGAAGCAGGGCTTCTGTGTTTATCAAGCTGCAGCTCCGTCACCTTGCTCCTACTCCCATCTGGAGGCCTGGGCAAATTGGTGACAGCATCAACAACCCTGCAGCACACATGGCCTTTTTTCTCTGTGCGCGCGCACACACACACACACACACACACACACACACACACCGCATAGCACCTTGGCCTGTTTAGTTTTATTGCTGGTGTCAGGTGAGGAGGTGGAGGCACGAGTGCTGTCTAATGTTCAGCTTACACACATATACACTCCCAGCAACACTCACACACAGCCATTTCCACCCCTGCTGACACCTTGGCTAACGAGACCTGTGAACTGCACAGACAGAACTCAGAGACTTGTCAGACTCCAACTCATTTAATGGCAAGACCTGGCCCCAGCTGTAACCCAACAGGGTTTCTGTATGCACACCGAGACACAATGAGCTGAACAGTGATATACTGAACAGGAGCCTGCTGGAACTATTGCTTCTTTGGGTTAACATACTCAGAAAAATAATAAGCTTCATCCTGTATTCCCTTGCAAATCGTTCTATAAAATACAATTGAATGCTAAACGTCAGCTTAATTGTATCTAAAGTTTGCCACTTGTCATGCAAATACACTTATAGATTTTTTTTTTAATCAAATGCTTATGTAATGCCACAGTACAATGTGATTTGTCCAGAGTAATAAAAAGTAGGTTGACCCATGACATCGTCAGAGGAACCGCAGAGATTTACAGATCAGGAAGGATATTCTACCAAAAACTGGTAGTCTTGAACTGCACAAATCTGCCCTTAATGCAAGAGTGGCAAAAAGAAAGCCACTGTTGGACGACAGCTTCAGTGAATTATTCACAGACGCGCTCCATACTGACTGAGCTTGAGCTAATTTGCAAGAAGACTGGGGAAATGTCGTCTCTCTAGCTGGTATAAACTGGTATAAACCCAAAAAGACTTGGAGCTTCCTCTTCCATTATCGTCCACCACCTTGTGATGGTCAATTAAAATACACCTGTTGTGGGGGGTTAAAATTGAAGATGTGAAAAAGTTCCAGTGGTGTGAAAAATTTTGCAAGGCACAATTGTCTGGTTGTCGTCCACTCAGTATCTTTTTCAATAGTCCCTCTTTCCCTGCGCCCCGATCATGCAAGTAGAGCATAAAGAAGAGCTGACTCCGGTTTGAGACCCGTACGGCCTTGCTACCTTGAAATTAACTGCACAAACCGTGTCTAGCCATTGTTCCTAAGCACTTATAACGATGCCATTTAAGTGAGTATTGATCCACCCAATGCAGGGACAATCACTGGATCAATGATGTGTGGGCTGGTCGGTTAGAAGCCTGTTTGACTGCATGAATGAATGGAAGGCTGGAAAACAGACCAATAGACATGCCTGTAAAGAAAAGATTCATGGATATATGGATTCGCCGTTGGGAGGACCCTGAGACTGATGTATGGAGGGCATCAATGTCAGGTCTCACCTGGTTGAACTTGCGTTGGTCTAAGTATTTCACCTATTTGCTCTCTTTCGTGTCTTATTTGTTTGCTCTATTATACTCTTCCTGTTTGACATAGGTTCATTGGTAGCTTATGCTCCATCAAGGCGTAATTCTTCATCCAGGCTGAATTAAAGCTCAGCAGCAAACAGTAAACAGAACAGTCCAACATGGGTTAAAAAAGAAAAAGCTGGCAGAGCTCGAAAAGTTTACTTAACTCTAAAAGGATTTGTCAAGTTAGATGCTCATTTTCAGAAAATTTGGCTTGCAATGTGAGAAAGAAGCGAACATTTATAACCAAATTCAACAGGTTAGTAACATTTTAAATTTTCCAAAAGGAAAGATAAATAGAATGTTACAAGAGCAAAACAAAAATGTTTTGGCTAAAAAAAAAGGACTAGAATTGTGTTTGGTGCTACAATAGTTATCAAGTTTGAGCAATAAATAAATGCAATTTTAAATATTATAATTAACAATATAACAATTAGAAAACATCTAAATATGGTATGTTAATTCACACATAAATCCTGTTTATTCATGCAGTCTTTTTTAAAAAGCACTCGTCCCTTGAAGCCGGTCACATTTTAAAATGTTACTGTTAACGGTACTAGAACAAACTTCCATCTAAATCCCGTATAACTACTTGCCTTAAAAAGTCTGTTAGTAAATAGAGTCCACCTCTTATCCTTACCTCTAATCTCAGTATAAATTCAGCTGCTATGTAGATGTCTCAGAACATACAGAGATCAAACTGTATAATGAAGACCCAGGAAGAGTTAGCTCACAAAACAGTATCTTGAGCCTGTAATATTTGACAGGATGCTGCTCAGTCCATCATTGCAAAAAAAAAAAAAAAAAAAAAATGACTTAACTGCAAACCTACCAGGACATGGCCATCCACATAAGCTGACATTGCACTCTGCAAATCCGGACTTTATGGAAGAGTGGCAAGAGGAATGTCAGAGTTGAGAGAAAGGCACAAGAAGTCCTGTTTAAAGCTTTTCACAACTCACGTAGGAGGAGACAGGCAACATGTGTCAGATCAGGTGACACCAACATACAATTTAGAAATACAATTTTTGTCCACATCCAAAATGCTATGTCTATATTTGGTGAGAAAAATCAACACTTTGGCATAACTCTGTCTTCATTAGAGAGGAGCAAATAGGTCAAAGTTGATGGGAAGAAGGTGGGTTCTGACTCCTGTAATAAAACCTGCTGGAAGCTGCAAAACACTTAAGACTGGTTGGTTTTCTAAACCGGACGACTACAATAAACATAAAGCCCAACATATAATGGAATGGCTTGGAAAACCAGTGGATTTGTGTCTTAGTATAGACGCTGGTCTTGACTTTACAGGGTGGAGTGAGAAGTATTTGGCCCCCTACAGATTTCTTCTGTTAATGTTGTTTTTTTGTTTTTTTTTTCGTCACACTTGCATGTTTCACATCATCATACAGAGATCAGATTAACAACTCGCATAAATGGAAAATGCTGTTTTCAAACATAAAGATCACAGTTTATATTTCATAGGGCAAACTCTGAAATGCAAACATTTAAAAGAGAGCACAGAACTTCTTGAAAATTCTGGGTGTTTATCAACTTGCTGACAGATGAAGAGCCTCGGTTCAAAACTACGTTTTTTAGCTCACGATGATGTCAGTGGTACTGTCCCAGTTTTTGTGACTCCCGTTTATGAACTTCTCGGAGTGGCTGGCAGCTCTTGATGAACTTTTCATTATACTTTGGTAACTCTTTGGTCCTCTTACGCAGAGGTTAAAACGATCAAGTTTGTGTTCAAACTTTCCCAAACTTAAGATTTTTTTTTAGCTGGTTTTACATCCAGTTTGCAAACTTAAGGTCCGGAGGTTACTGACCCTGTTTCCAAAATCTGCATGCTCCATTTGGAAAAACAATATCAGGAGGGAAAAAGAAAAATATTGGCTTTTCATACATGCAAATACCAGCATCTTTAATTTACTGTATATTTAAAGTTATATTAATGGCAGAGAAGAATGGGAGGTTTTGGGGGGGGGAGTTATGGATTAAAAACAGTCACACTCATTAGCATTTTCTATGTGGATTGTTATGATGGGATGTTTGTACTGGGGTTGATTGACCTACTTACCCAGCCCCTGGCAGCAGGAGTTGAAGGAAAAAAAGTATAATGCAACACAAGGGAGAGGTGTAGATCCCTTTAATATTCTTACATGTGAGACGCATGTGAACGAACACACACAGCCATTCATCAGGGGCTCACAGGTCGTGCCTCCTGAAGTCAAAAAGAAGGAAAGCTCATTTATAATTCCGTAAGAGATGTCAATTGTGCCCTTTGCATATTTCTATGCAAAATTTTGTAAATAGATCCTTTGTAAATAGCATCTCTCTTGCCAATCACTCTGTCTGCTCTGTGCATAGCAGCATTAAAAATTGATCTTTAGCCCGCACCAGGGTGAAATGCTAACATCGCTGCCAAATGTCTGATTAAAAAGAAAAACCTTTAATCTTTGCTTAAAAGTGTCTACTGCTTTGGCATGCCTTCCCCTGTGCTCCTCCATCTTCCAAGGCTACGGAGGAAAGGGGGGGGGGGGGGGGGGGGGGGGGGTGCCACGGGTGAAACGGGGTCACGTTTCATGTAGAGTCAGCGCTGTACAGTGATATAGCTCAAGAGGTGAGGGATTTAACGGAGGGAAGATCTGGAAATCGACATGCATCGCTCTCCTCTGAATTTAACCTCAAGCCAGAGGTTAAAAACACATCTGAGAATTGCACAACTGGGGATAAATATGTTGGCAACCCTGCCAAACCAAATAAATGCAGAAAAATCTATGTTTGAACATGTAAGTTAACAAAAAAAATCAGCAGGGCTGTGTTGATAATGCAACACTAGGTGGTTTAACATGACTCCAACTGACTCCTTCTGTTTTTAGATTCTGTTTAAAGCAATTGGCCAGAGATGTTTTCCCTTTCGCATTGCTGTATAATCGTAACAAAAGTACAGCAGAACGATAAATTATACATTTCTACAATGGGATTTCAGAAAGAGAAGACTTTTTTGATAAGTGAACAAGGAAAGATTGTGATTCTGCGTAGTGAACATCCAACACATCCAATTGCCATGTCAAAGGCAATAAGGATCGATTAAAATTGTCAGTATCAACACAAAGATGCACCTTTCAAGGTGATTTGTATTAGACAGCAATTTTTGACCGATACCAAGGAGCTTAGAAATTCTTATAATGTTTGGCCTTTTCCTTTTTCTGCACTGTACTTCTAATTTAAAGATAACTGATGTGGTGGTTTGTAATGACCCTGAAGAAGGCCACAAGCTGAAACGCATTGGTCTGCTAATAAAGTCTGCTCCTCATACTTCAAGTGTTGCTGAAGTTTTCATCTACCAGTTTGGTGACCCTCTTCAAGCCCCTTGGGCTGACGTTCTTTTGTGACTTGTCCATCCTTGAATCAGTGGCTGGCACATTCCTTCGCTACAGCACACCTCACCTTTTTATGTTGGTTGTTTTATTAAGATCCCCATTAGCTACTGTTAAAACAGTCACTGTTCTTCCTGGGGTCTTGGCTTCATCAAAAACACCAAAGCTTAGCAACATGAAGACAAAAGAATGTACATGTAACATTCACTCGGACACAGTACATAACCTATCCACACACTAAAATAATAAATACATAAAAGAAGTAGCCATCTACATATGGGACGCCTCGGTAAACATAAATAATCTCTACCTTCTACAAATATCGTCTGCATGTGTAAAATCAAAATTGATGGTAGAAAATTCCTTGCCACCATTGCCCTATAATGCACTGATCTCTGAATATAATTGGTCCGACAGGGGAAAAATTAAAAGTCCCTTAATTGATTGACGCGTCAAATGCTGGTGCACATCACTAAAAAGATCAGCTTATTTTAAAACAAATTCCGTTTTTTTATGTGATTATAATATTTCTTATTAACTTGGTAAGAGATTTATTCTCCTCTTCACACCGAGCCATGCCAACTGGCTATGCATCTGTGCTTAACGAACAGTTTAGGATGAACCGAGCTGCTTTGTTTTGTGCAATCTGCAGTTTGTTTAGATCCGTTTCTGTTGTACCTGACCGAATAATAGAACAACAATCTAAATGGCACAAAACAAGTGATCCAACTCAGGTTTTCCTCATTCTGTGTGGTTTCCATTTTCTTCAATGCCTAACCCCTGCCATACTTTTCTCTATTTTATTAAGCAGCTGCTTAACGTGAGAGTTCCAGGTTAGCAGACTATCCGCACCAGCGACTCAGCCTCCGAGACTTTTTTCAATAATCATGCCTCCTATAGACTTCAGAACAGCAGAATATTTTTTTCCATTTTTTTTTTTAATAAGGCGATCCAATTGCCGTACATTTAGTCTCCTCACCATTAGTCACCAACTTATTCTCATTGATCCAATGCTCAACTACTTTTAACCCCTCATTCAATAGTAATTTTATAACGTACATTGCAGGATGAGTACAACATGAACTTTGAAATTTGTATTTTTGTTTCTTTTGGGGGGTGGGGGTACTTATTTCCAGTGGTCCTGGTTGGAGCATTGTTGCTGGTAGAGCCTTTACTGGCGGGAAAGGGATTGTGGGGCTTACTGGTTCAACTGGACCCAGGAAGTCGCAGCTACTTTTGGCAGCTATGGTGGAAGACATAGATATTACACAAACTGTTCACTTCATTTGGTATTTACATGCGTCTCTCCCGTGTGAGTGGACAAAAGAGAACACCTCAGTGGCATAAATGTGCAAAAAACCCAAAGATTGGCCATATTTGGCAAACTTCTGACGCACAGACTCCAGACGTTGGGTGGATTTAAGTAGTCAAATAACGATTTACAACGACGCGGCAAAGCGTACGTTGCTTTAGACAAGGTTAAACGCGTGCAACGCGCGTTTGATTGCGAGCGATCTCTGCCCGGTAAGTTTAAACATTTACACGGCAGCTCTAAGAAGAAAGCGCTATGATCAAGAGACAGGATTCACAAAGATGAAAAGATAAACGTGTTGTGTGGAAGAGATGCTGAGAGGTGTGTTTGCTTTTCAGGGAGCAGAGGGGAGAATAGACAAAAACTTCTTTTCTTTTTTTTTTCCTCGTGTCAGAGAACTTGAAGGCAATTTCTCATCGCTGAAAGGCAGAGAAAGAAAACAGAGTTCAAGTAAAAAAAAAAAAAAAAAATCCTACCTGCTCTTTCTTCTTCTTCTTTATTGACTTACTTGCACTG
The DNA here is from genome assembly GCF_011125445.2 of Fundulus heteroclitus. Classification (NCBI taxonomy): domain Eukaryota; kingdom Metazoa; phylum Chordata; class Actinopteri; order Cyprinodontiformes; family Fundulidae; genus Fundulus; species Fundulus heteroclitus. The sequence continues at coordinate 30,246,247 of NC_046372.1, forward strand.
CCTAAAGCTCAATCTGTGATTCGCAGTTCGCTGCAGAGCCGAGCGCGCCTGAGTGATATCTGTCTCTCCCGCCTACCCCGCCTGTTTCCTTGACATCCTCATTGGCCGTCCGTTGCTTGCTTCCCACATTTATTTTCTCTCTCGGAGCCGAACTTTTATGGATGAACAAGAACGGCGATGAGCGATGCGCTGTGGCAAATTCTCCCTGATTAAGTGGCACAGCCCTCAAAGTATTAAGCGAGGAATATATTTTCACTCACCTCTCAGAATCATTCAGCGAGGGCTACAAAACTGTCACCCAGAGTCCCCCCCAAACACACACTTACTCACCCCTCCCCGGTCTCTCTATCATTCAGGTGTTTACTGTCATTCATACTCAGGGTTTTTGTATAATCCTCTCACCACACCTGAGCGCTCCCCACTCTGTGTCTCTGGATTTACTCCCCCCCACCCACCTCTCTCCCCCTTTCTCTCCCCACACTTCCACTCTCTTCCTTTTTCTTTTTTTTTTTTTTTCATTTTGCATCACAGTGATTCTTTTTACGCACGCTGTCATTTCTTATGTAAATAACCGCCGATAAAGAGACAGTAACAGACATTTTGAGATTTACACGCGCTGCTCGGCGGCGGCGTACGCTTTCAGTCATCCCCTCTCATCAGCCGGTTTGTTTGCAGAAGTGTCTGTGCTTGTAGCCATAAATTAGGGGTTGTGATTTTACTCATTGAGACAAAAGAGAAAGACAATGAAAACATGCATAAAACAAACGATGTGGAGAAGGTGAGGGAGAGAGATGGAGGCGAGGAGGGGCGAAGCGGAGGCAGAAATGGGCCAGTGCGCGTGCTCTGCTCCACTTTCACTTTGCGGAAGGCTTCATTAAGAAGTCCTTTTTTCTTTTCTTTTTCTTTTTTTTTTCCAGAACGTGGTGGAATCTGTTTTATGTGCACGTGTGCGTTCGCGGGGTTGCAGTGTGTTTTCGGAGTGCAGGGCACACACGCGTGCTTGCTCGTAAAATTATTTGCGTGCTCTGTGAAAGAGATCTCCTAAATTATTTACACACAGAAGTCTCTAATTGGTATCAAGTTTTTAAATGGGGTCAAATGAGCAGTTTCATGCTGTGTTTCTCTTGCCTTAAGTCTGTTGCGTTACATTTGAGCTGTAAAGCCGCTTCTTCATTGAACTTGAACATCTAAATGCTTTCTTTCTCTCTTTCACTCTTTCTTTCTTTCTTTCTTAAGCCCATTTATCCATATCTGTTTAATAGGCTGAAGCATACACATCTGACGTCCACAAACACACGCATATTGACACACACACACACACACACACACAGAGCCAAAGGCAGCGCACGGAGCTGGTATTAGATTAAAGCCCTCTAATAAAGCCAATTAGAATTATACTCTGAACTGATGAAAGCAACATTACCAGCGCAATTCTCTCACCTCCATACTGAAGCATGCGACTATGAGGCATCGCACTCCAGACGCCTTGCATTATGCATCTTTGAAAAGGATCCTTGACACAAAGGTTTTGTTTTTCACTTGCTCGGTGCACAGAATGAACTGACGGAGCTTCTGGTTTGCATTAAGCTACTACGGGATTGCTTTTGCCGCATCATTTTCTACATTACCTTTGTAGGTTTTAGCAGTATGTATACAATTTTGGGTCCCTTCTTTTTTGTTTTAGGATCTGTGACTTTAATCGTTCTGCCGCATGTGCAACAGGTGCCGTTTCAGTAGCAAGGTAAGGCTTTTCCTAAATGATTAGGCCAGCAAAGACAAAAAGGGCATGCAGTCTAAAACCAACAAGGAAGTGGTTAGAATTATCCTAAATGAAGGTCCCAATCTCATCTCCTTTGAAGCTTCTAGTAGGTTTTTAACAGTATTCTGTTGTATTTTGCTCCATTCATCTTCCAAAGACTCCCTGTCTCTGCTGAAGAAAGCCATTCGCACATCATGACGCCGCCACCACCATGCATCACCATTGGGTTGGTGCGTTAAAGTTCAGTTTTGGTCTTATCTGATCAGAGTATCTTCTCCCATGCCAGCCGCTTCCTCTGCATGGCTTGTGTTAACCCAGAGGAGGGAGGTGTGGGATGTTGGTTTGCATCTGACTCTGAATTCCTCCAGGAAAATTGGCCTCCGTGAGTTTAAAAACAACAGCTCCTAAACTCCAGGTTGCTCAATTGGGAGACTCCAGAACTGACAATGACTCCTGGATAGGTGTCAATACGTATTCAGATTAAAAAAAAAACTGACTGAAAGTCTGGTGATCTAAGTCCTATGATTTATGCCTGTTGCAGTTCCCATGACCCGGATGGCTGAGGATCTGCAGAAGCGTTGTATTATGGGTCTATAATGTTTCCAAATGCGAACTAGTTCTTTGAAAAGTAGCAATGAAGTGACTTCCCATATTTAGTATGAACACAAGCGTTCATTAACCAACTGTGTGAAAGCTTTATGCCATTAACTTCTCAGAGGTTTTTTTTTTTTTTTTTAAGTTACAACTTTGCTTATTTGATATCTACACGTCTCGGCTGCAACAGACTGCATACGTAATAAACCAAGGCATGCGTACGGTCTGCACAGACCAAAAGGCTCACAAAATCAGGAGACAGGAGGGGGGGGGGGAAGAAGTGAGAGTGCAGAGAAGAAAGATGAAACAACAAAAACAAAGACGAGGGAAATGGAGTGTTACATGACACAGCCTTTGCCTCGGCCAGGTCTGCAACGAGGATGGACGGGACAGGAAATGGTTACTCATCAATCACCCTCCAGACGAATGAAGGGGAGCTTTTTACAGGACAGAGGGGTCGTGGGAGAAGAGGAAAGATCCAAGAAGTAACAGACAAAACAGTCTTCAAGAAATCCTCACTATGTTGCTGTTTTTTTTTTAACTGTCTGGCCCAGCATCTCACTTTAGCAAGCGTATATAAAGTTTTTACTGGAGCTCAAAAGGTAAGTGGTTAAACAAAGAACTTGATGTTTGAGCTGCTGGTTTAATCATTTAGTAACACAAGGATTTGTTGTTCTTGGTATCATATAAATATTTGTGTTTCTTCAATGTTTTTTTAATGCAATTTACAATTATGATTATCTGCAAATGAACTGAAAACAACCTTCAAACATGATGAGGTTTTAAATCTGACTTTGTCTAATCAGCTTCAAGTAGTTTAGATTATACAGTCATATTTAAGAAATTAGAATACTATTGAAAATTCACCAAGGGAAACACATTATAGAGAAACACATACAGATGATGTTTTAAACTCTTTGTTTCTGTCACTTCCAGATAAAAAAACATAGCATTTAAGATAAGAATGTTGCATCAGAGCAATAAAACAAAATGGGGGTAATGAAAAGCATGTTTAATACTGACCTAAATGTTGTTTTGTTCAAAGGGTACTTTGAATCCAACAAACAGGCTTAGAAATGCACATTCTAATTTATTGAATATGACTGTAGACACAGGTAGCTGTTAATCTGTTTAGAAGTGTAATGGTGAAATTATCATTTATTAGGAGAATTGTGGTTGTCTGCTGGGAGACACTGGACTGGAAAATGTTAAAAATAGTATTTTATTTCATTATATACCTGCAACTTATAGTGTTCTGGAGGTCATTGTGTCATTCTCTCTTCAGGAGATATCTTCATATGCCTGAATTATTTCAGAGTTTCAACACAGTCTCAGCATGTCAAATTGGTGGGAGGTTCTGCCACAAACCCAAACCTCCTGGACTCTGTACAAGTTCTGCGGCCCAGAGGATTGTCTCCAGTCTCACTTCTAGTTCTGGACTTTGCAGGGACCTGAAATTCAGAGTTTCCAACTCTTTTCCCAACCCCAGCCGTGGAACAAGGCCTCAGAGTTGTAAACTTCTGCCCCTTTATTTATGTCTTGTGTCATTCTCTTTTACTTAACAACAAAGAAGAAGTTTTAAGAATCTATTATTAAGTTGATCGGATGTGTTAATCTTGCAAACATTGAAACGAAGCAACAAAATCCTTTTGTTTCATTGCATTTATGATGATTTTTTTTTTTTATATGAAGAACTAAGTTTCCTATTTTTACTTTTACCTGGATAGATGCCCAGTGGTGCAGCTGGTAGCACTGTTGCTACAAATTTCATTGCAATGTACAATTGCAATGACAAATAAAGACTTCTTTCTTTCTAAAATCACAATTTTTGTAACATAAAAAACTGGAAATGAGGCCATATTTTAGAACTTTCACCCCCTTCAATTGGACTTAACTTGTATAGTGCAACAGAAAAACAAGCTTGAGGCTTTTATGGGTAAAAAAGATTTTAGTGCAGCAGTCTTTTTTTGGGTATGACATTCCCTTCTTTTAAAAACACATCCCAAGTTTCTCTTAGTCTTATCATTTAACTCAACAAAAGGCAGGAATGATTAAAAGGGGTTTGTGGACTTTTTACATCTACCGTACAGGCCAAATCTGAATTTTATTGACTTGAACTTGTTTATTTGTGGGAGAACACCTGTGCAAATGTTTCTGGAAGTGCACTGAACGGTATCACTGGAGAGGCAGACAATTGAAAGATCAAATTGGTTTTGAATTGATTCTTAAACGCGTTTCTGTGAGTTCCAAACCCAATACTGACTACATCCAGGCACGCAGCACTGATGGCATGGAGACATCCACCCCCACACCTTCCACGTTCCCCGTGGTTTGTTTCAGTCTGAGTAAGTGTTGGTTGTGTGTATCACGTCTGTGCCCTGCAAGACTCCTGCCAATCGATTCAAGGTGAGACCTGTCGATTAAACACCCTGAGCCCTGCTCTCTGTCTAACCCCGGGGTGAATTCAATCCCACCCCTCGCGCGCACGCATACACTCCCCACTTCACCTGTCATCCATCAATACCTCCATCAGGGCCTCTATTGATCCCCTCCATCCAGCCTTTTTCGCCCCCACGCTGTACAGCATCGGGGGCCGGGCCGGCGTCGGTGCGGCTTTAATTTCTGGCAGATTTACTGTAAAGCTCAGGTTATCATTTAACTCTTCCTTCTGTGGGGTGCAAGCTTTGATTTAACACTGGAGGGGGGGGGGGGGGGGGGGCGTGAGTTACAGCTGACACTGAGAATCTGCCGAGGCTGAGATGGCAGGCGCCCCTTTCATAACTCAGCCCGCCGAATGTGTAGTTAGTCAATCACTTGATCTGTAATCACAAATGCTGCCAGAAATTACATGAGTGATGAGCTGTAATAAAGGCACTTACTTTTCCTGCTCTGTCTCTTAAGTGTTATTGGCAGACCCCTCGCTCCCAGGAGGCCAGAGCTGTGAAACAAAATCCTGATATAAACTGCCTCATTGGTCCCTGCCTCACGCTCTGCCTCCGTGGTGCATTATACGTCTGTGTGTGACTGTGGGTTGCAGTGCAACACAAAGCTCTTTCTGAAAAGTCGTTCTTCAACTTCTGCCTTATTTCCGAAGAAATTATCCTAGCGCCACTAGGAAGGCAGTCTTCCTCAGCCCCATCGCTCATAATCTCTGTTGTCTGGCAGCAGACGTCTCGGACAATGACTATTTTTATCCAGGCCTGGCGCTCTTAATTGTTGATCGAAATGAATTACCTGCGAAGTGTTACAATGCCTGAGTTTTATCTCAGCAATGAAAGCTTAATTTCCATTACATCACAAAGCACAGTGCCTTGAGGAAAGTATTCATACTGTCTGAACTTCCTCACATTTTGTGATCTTACAAAAACTATCCTCAACAGATCGCTGTCGGGATATATGATAGATCAACACAAAGAGGCGCATAATTGTGAAGTGGAAGGAAATGATGCAATAGTTTAGGGGAAAAATGTGATCAGCTGTTGGTAAATAGGTTCCAATTTTATCTCAGAACAAATTCAGCTGTTCTGTGAGGGTCTCAGAGGTTTGATACACAACATTAAAGGAGCCTAGTCCCGTACTATGACTTTACGGATTTCTACGGCAGAAGCTGTCTCCGGTTGCATACAAAGTTTTCCGATTAAATAATTGCGCTCTGTTGGCTGTTTCTATTTTATTTCTGTGTTTTACACATTGTTTTTGCTCCATTTGTTAGTAAACAAAGCACTTTTATGTATATTTACAATAACAATACCAGAGGTATTATATTGGACATGGGTGCCATGGGTAAACAAGGAGAATCAGTGTGGTTCGATCCCCCGCTCTGACTGTCTCTGTCGTTGTGTCCTTGGGCAAGACACTTCACCTGCATTGCCTACTGGCGGTGGTCAGAGGGCCCGGTGGTGCCGGTGCATGGCAGCCTCACCTCTGTCAGCCTGCCCCAGGGCAGCTGTGGCTACTAACATAGCTCACCACCGTCAGGGTGTGAATGGGTGAATGACTGAACTGTAGTGTAAAGCGCTTTGGAGGTCATCAAGACTAGTTAAAGCGCTATACAAGTACAAGCTATTTACCATTTACGGTACTGCCAGCAGATGACAACAAGGTTTACACTCACCGGCCACTTTATTAGGTACACCTGTCCAACTGCCCGTTAACACTAATTTCTAAGCAGTCAATTTAGGCATGTAGACATGGTCAGGACGATCTGCAGCAGATCGTCCTGACCATGTCCTGACCATGTCTGGACCATGTCTACACGCACAACCATCTCTAGGGTTTACAGAGGACGGTCCAAAAAAAAGGGAGAAACTCTGGTGAGCGGCAGTTCTGTGGACGCAAATGCCTTGTTGAGGCCAGAGGTCAGAGGAGAATGGTCAGACTGGTTCGAGCTGGTAGAAAGGCAACAGTAACTCAAATAACCACTCGTTACAACCAAAGTAATGCAGAAGAGCATCCCTGAACGCACAACACGACGAACCTTGAGACGGTCCCGAGAAGTGGTTCGGTGACGTGATGTATAGTAGAGCGACCTAACAACAGACAATTCAGACGTGCTAATCTAACATGCCCAACAACGCATGATCACCTTAAGTAAAGATGCAGCCTCCTCGCTCCCGACCAGTGGAACCTTTTTAACAGCATCTCCTTTTAACAGCATCTCCAATTAAAGACCTTTAATTGGTCTTTAAATTTGCGACTGAGTTAATTCTCAAATGCCAGCCGAATGAGACGGGCTTTCTGTCGATGTAACATGCTGGGTCTGTGCTCGGTAAATATGTTCTTTAATGTGGAGAATGAGTTTTTCGCACATCGCTGTCGATGCCCCAAATGTAAGCGTGTTTGAACGCAGTCATAATGGCTGGCAAGGCACTGAATACCTGGGACTCATTTGCAATAAGTGGGCACAGACTTAGTTTCTCGTTGTCCTGGCCAGTGCACCTGCTTTTCAGAAACTCTTGTGCAACTGTGAACTGTGACTCAACCATGTCTGTGTTTGTCAGATCCAGCAGTGGTTTTACTTTGTCGGCCTCCAGAAAATTCTCACCGGCGGGGTTCAAAGCTGCCATGAATTTTCCCATGCACTCACTGAAACGTGCGTCCATTTCACCCAAAAAAGAGTCAATAATGGCAAAAAAAACAGCCGCTTGCACTCAAGTTGAATGTCCACTTCGAACTGCCCAAGGTTTCCACTCACCATGCAGTCGTGTAGTCATCTTTGTGCTGTTGCTATGCCTGCTAAATCTTCACTTTGTTATTTGTGTGCTTCCAATTAGAATATCCAGTTCTTGTGAAAACCGTCACTCCCTCCAAAATTCCTGCAAGCAAAACAAAATGCCGCATTTGCTTGTTGCGAATTTTCAAGCCAGTCTCTCTCATTGTACCAATCAGCCAAAAAAATTACCATTTACAAACATTATTATGTTTCTTTGGAAACTGCCTGAGACAAATCTGAACTGGCTTGTCAACTTCAAGGTCCTCCGGTGCTGCATATTGCGACAATGGCGGGCTCTCCGCTTCCGGTGATTCCTGCTCCAGCGGGCTGGCAAGTTCATGCTCCTCCCTGCGGTGCTCTTCCTCAGAGCCAGCCCTATTCGCCGGTAGGTGCTCCCCGGTCTCTAAGGTGCTCCCACTGCTACTGCCAGCCGGCATGGGTACTGACGGTGGAGCTTCTGGCTTTTTCAGCTATTTGTGAACGTCCATCTTTCTCGCTTAAAATATGCTAGTTTACGCTTGGTTTGTTATTTCTTCTTCTTCTTTAAATTTTAACGGCGGTTGCCGACTATTTTAAAGAGGTATTACCGCCAGCTTTTGTTTCTTCTTCATGTAGCGGTATGAAGCGCTGACGTCTGACGACATAACGTAAACTGCCACACTGCCACAATTCATATAGGGACACAGTGAAGATGTGGAAGAAGGTACTGTGGTCAGATGAGAGCACAGTTGAAAACTGGCGCAGCATGCTACCCAAAATGCAACATCATCATGGTGACAATATGGTGGTGGCAGCATCATGCAGTGGAAAAAGGTTTCTTCAACAGAGGAAGGCAACTAGGTTAGAGTTCATGGGAAGATGGATGGTTACAGGGCAGTCCTGCAAGAAAACCTTTGCAAAATGCAGCAAAAGACTTGAGAGTGGGTCAGAGGTTCACCTTCCAGCTGGAAAATGAAACCAGACACACAGCCAGAGCTACAATGGAATGGTTTAGATCAAAGCATGCACCTATAGTAGAAAGGCCCTACCAAAGTCCAGTCTTAGCTGATCTCCATTTATTGCAATACTTAAAAGCAACTTTTACATACACTCTCAATCTACTTTTACGGCACTTGAGTGATTAAACTTAAAAAGAATTGGCAAAAATATCAGTCCCTACATGTGCAAAGCTGGGAGAGATCAAATCTGATCCCACAGATCTAATTCCTGTTGAAAGGGCTGAACTGAAATGCATGCCACACTTTCCAGATTTTCTCTTAAAATTGAACTATTATGTGTCCTTATCCTTTTATTTCACCATAATGCACTAATTTGTGTTGCTGTGTCATATTAAAATCCCCAAATGTTACAGAGAACGTCGAGATTGTAATGTGAAAAAAAAAAAAAAACACCCTGGGATACAAACCTGTCTTTGATTCTGGCTCCTCTCTCTACAGCCTTTAGCAGGAGGTCATACATGACAGCTTTATTGATACAGACCTCGGTAATAATTACACAGCGTCTTGCATGCACTATTGATTCAGCTCATTGATAGAATCATATTTTACTGTGAAGGTCTGTTGATATGACGTGTTACAGCATAAATCTGCCTTCACAACCAGTAGAGTTGGAACTCCTTCTGCTGAGTGATGGATGCTCTCGCAGATAAACACACGCAAGCCCCCATTTACATCTGTTGTTTGATTGAGGTATTATAAGGCACGAGTTAAAGATAAACGCAGATGTAATGATACTCATATCTTCACCCTGGCCGTATAAATAGACCAACGCACGACAAGTGAGATCTGCTATCCAGTTCGGCTCATATGATGTGATATATAAGCGAGGGTGTTTCTGGAGTCACTGCTCCATCTTATCGTGATTTGTGTTGTCAGCAGGGACTAAATCTGCATGGCGGTAATAGATTCTGATGTGGTTCAAATGTCCCATGGTGAATGCAAAATAGAGATGAATGTGACAGATCATGCAGGACCTGTCCTGTGTGTAAACAGCGTTCAAAAACTATTGTTCGTGAAGGGATGGAAGGGATGGATGGCATAAATAGCTGCAGGGGGGAGGGAAGCAGTTTGAGGATGGTAGTATCTAATCTCCGGACCTGACCTCAACAGTCAGCACGGTGGAATTCACATGAATGAGGAGAAACATTCAATACTGTAGTTGTGAAATTCCTCTGGTATCAAGTAGGTTGTCTGTAACACTGGCGTTGCAAGCAAGCTGAAATGCAGACCAGTGGTGAGCTAAATGGAAAGTGTCAGGAAATATGCACTGGTTCCCATAGTGTCCCGCATTATCGCCCTTTGATCTCGCCATGGAAAACTGTAATATGTGCAATAAAGTAAAGAGCAAATTTATTACTATTGAAGGGAAGGAAAATAGATCTTTATGGGTTAAGAAGCAGCCCACTAGGCCGAGTTTCCGCTTTGGCCGGCAGTTCAAAAGCTTGTTTTCTTTTTGGACGTTTCTCTGGCGGGATGCTGAACCGCTTGGGGCCAGTTCTGCAAAAGGCTGTGGCGCACCAGTGGCTGGGCTGTTTTTCACATTCAAGGAGCCAAAGAGACACCGAGAAGACGCTCGCGTTCAAGAGGCTCGCAAACCTCAAAGAGCCAGGATACGCAGTTAATTGCAGGCCTGTCCAGACTCGGGCAGCTCCTGCTAAACACTGAGCAGTTTATTTGCCCATGGCAGATGACGGCGGAGAGAAATTCTCTTAATCACCAGCGGTTTTCTTAGGATGTATAAAAAACTATACGCACTGTTCAAATATGTGAAAAATATTGCAGAGGTTCCTCTTCACTCCGATACGCCAAAATGAAATCCTAGTGGAAGCGACTGCCTTAAGACAACACCTAATGAGTTGAGAAGAGAAAATAAAAGTCTGTTTCTGTGACCTCAGAGGTTTGCTGGAGGTTATTAGTGAACACACCACACTATGATGTGCAACAACACACCAGACAGGTCAGGGATAAAGTTGTGGTGAAGTTTAAAGCTGAGTCTCACAAGGCACTGTGCAATCTATCAACTGAAAATGAAAAATGACTGCAAAACCAAGACAGAGCTGTAGCGCATTGTAGAAATCAGGGCCCGCATTCACAAAGATTCCCAGAGTCCTCTTTGAGAGCTCCTAACTTAGCCTAAACATTCCCGCCAAGAGAGCAATTCTGAGCAAATAGAAGACATTTCTATGTTAGCGAGGAGGTGGGGTGGCTAGGTGTGATGCTGTCTTCTTTGAGCTGTGATTGGTTGATACAAGAAACAAAAAAAACAACAACACAATTAGACTGGATTAAGAAATGTGTGTCATGATGAGGAAACTTAGCAAAATTACATAATTTTCTGTTCCAATGCCGTCGTAAGGTGCATTAATTATGCAAATCTGAGTGTGCAGGTGCCCATCACTGATTGGCTCCTGAAGACCGGAGACGATGGATTGGTGGCCCGCCGGATGTGATGACTATAAGACGCTGATGCGGATTTCCTGTCATCCATCTTCTGCTCATCCCAACCGGCTGCGCTGTTTGTGCTGTTATGGTTAACTCCCCTTTGTAAAAGCACATTAGGTTATAATTATGCAAAAAAAAGAATCTTAGAATTCGTAAAATTCTATTCTTTGTGAATATGGACCCTAGCCTTTATGAAAAAGTGGCACAAAAAAGGGCTGTAAGAAGTTTTCCACATCCCATGCATGGGACATAGCAAACATGCGGAAGAAGGCGCTCTGGTGAGACGAGGGAAATACTGAACTTTTTGGCCTACAGGCAAAAAGGAGAAAACCACTGCCGCACATCTGCACACGTTTCAGATTTTATTTGCCATGAATTGTAAATGTCATGCATTTTTTCCCTCCCACTTTAGAAAACATGCGCTACTGTATGTCAATCTGTAACTTAAAATCAAAAATTCACACAGGGTTATGAAACGTATAAAGAAAAATTAAATAATGAAATACTTCAAAAGAAATAAATACATGGCATCGCAAATTACATTTTTTCAGTGTCCTGGAATTTTGATGACATGACATCCTTTTGTAATCTGTTGGGTTTTTTTTCAATCAAAGCTCATTAGAAAAGAATGAAATGATACAGGTATAAGGCTTAGAAATCAATTACAGCAAGGGTGCAGCATGTGGAAGAGGCGATGATTTTCCCAACTAATTAAAGCATACCTCTCATTTTGAACGAGCTCACACACTTCGTCCCAAAGCTTTGTGGAACGCCGACGCGCAGCCTTATTTGAAAACGCAACAATACCCCCAGTGTGCTCCCCAGAGGTTGAGGGGAGAAGGCAGAGCGAGACAAAGACGTTTTTTAATCTGAGCAGGAAGCGTACAGTGGTGATACGCCGTGACACGGTGATTGATATGAGTGAGTAGTGTATTTACCGAGTCTGACAGGATAAGAGAAAGAGAGTGTTTTCTTCCCATCCTTACATTTATCTCCCGCCATAAATCACTGCCAATGCGATGCATGCATGGGGATGAGCAAACATTGCTTTGCTGCAGCTCAGGCAATTCCACTCTGACCTTTGCGTTTGGCTTTTGGTCACTGCAGCTAAATGTAAGCCACGACCTTCTGTGGCCTTGGACTATTCATATTTAACAGGCAGGAAGCCCGGTGTCTCCACAGACAACATGCAGTTCATCACACTGCGGCATAAATCCACCACGCAGTTACTGGTGACGGCAATCATTACTTAATGTCTTGATTTCTGATTGCATTGGCTTGTTTGTATTTCCGTGTCTAAAGAATGGTTATAGGAATGAGAAGATATGATTGTGTTCTCCGTTCTCATCAGTCAGTGTCGTTATTGCCTCGGATCCATTAACCCCCCCGCACCCAGCGGCACCTTATGATGTCCTCCGTCCCTCCTAACCTTTGACTCCGGCCAGTGCTTTAAAGGTTCTGCACTTTGCCCTCTCCCATTTGACCTGTCTGAAGTCTACCTTTATAACTGGCCCCTGTCGCTATCAAATGCACATATGAGACGGCGCTGGGGCAGGGAGCTGGAGTCCGTCCGGTCACCTTTTGGCCTCCCGTCCATCCATTCTGCTCAAAGCAAGCACAGCAGCTTTCCCCGGACCCACAATCACATACTGTATTAGTCTTCATGTCGGAGTTATTGATGGCGCGCTGGAAATATTTTATCGGTCAGTCATGACCTCTGACAGAGGCAATGCAAACACTAACCCCCCTAAAGCTTCCCATCGACGTGGATATACATATGATCAGATGGCTAATAGAAGTATAGATCTGGACTTGCTGAGGACCTCGTCGTTTGGATTTTAACGCCACGAGGTCAGCACTCGCTCTGTCACTGTTCATGCGTAGGATCGATGCTTTTTGAAAAGAACTGAGTTTGCTCTAATCGGAAACTACCCGGCGACAGTGTAAGGGTTTTTTTCCAGTGCGGAACTTCAACTTTGGGGGCTGTTCATTGAGTGTATGTAGTATGAGGTTCATGGTAACTCTGTTGGAGCTGCAGTGACCCAGATGGAGGAGTGTCACAACAGAGTCTTGCACTCCAGAACTCTGGCCATTTTCAGAAGAGAGACAAAAAGAAAGCTATTGGTAAGAGAACGCTATCCAAGGTTACATTTCCAGTTTTCTGGGATCCGTGAGGGGGGGATACATGGAAGCTGGTAGGAGTTGATAAGAAGCGTGAAAAAACAGGGTGAGGTGATGGGGAAATGTGTAGAAAAATACAGCAAAAGACTTTGATCGAAACAAAAATGGTTAGGCCGAGCATTGCCTCAGGGGGGCTAAATCTAAATGCAAACCACAGCTTTCAAGCTTTTATTTTTTAAAAACTATGTATCACTTTAATTCCATTTCACATTCGTGCACTATATTGTGTTGGTCTATCATATAACCCGGTGGCGGCGGTTTTAATGTGACAACAAGAGAATAAAACATTTCGCTGGGCTCTGTCCTCTTGCATCCGCTTAAAACTTACAAGGGGCTTATGTCACGAGGCACAAAGCATAAAAACTAAGCAAGAAAACCCACATAAAAGAAATGTAAATCCCTTTGCCGTCCCATCATTCCGTCCTCTAACATTATGTCGCATAAGTCTCTTCATTAAGGGGAAGTATAGCTTGCGCTGAAGCACTCGCAATTAAGATAAGCTGAGCCACAACTGGACAATTACCTGCCAACTAACCTTTTCCGGAGGCACTTAAGATCGCGAGGGCCCCCGAGGATAGATGTTTCCCGAGCAGAACGAGCTCTTCAACAGCCTTGAGAGAGGGAGTTAGGATGTAATGTATGAGAATGAAGGGGAAGGCGAGCCGGTGTCAAAGAGAGGGAGAGAAAATGATAGAAATGGAGAAAAAGACAGTATCATGGCGAGATTACCTAATCCCCCTGTCTGAGAGGAGTATTTGAAGGGCCTGGTGGTGTCAGACAAGAGGCGGCTTTGTGGAGGGTTTACCCAAGAGAGGCCAGCTTAACCAGCAGAGCACCCGGTGACCAGTGCTCGCTTTCTATTTCTATTTCTATTTCTCTATCTCTCTCTCAACCACAAGCCTTAGATTGTGGCTTTATAAACACAGTTAAATTGATTGCAGGGAGCCAATGAGATCCCCCCCCCCCCCCAGCCTGGGTCATTATTGCAACCTACATCAGCCCTCATTCACCCATACTGAGGCTTGTATGGATCATCACTCTGTTTTACATTCTCATTTATAATGTAAGTGACAGTGTTTTTTTTTTTTTTTTTATCAGGTTGAGCATGCAGAGATGTGGAATATGTAATGAATTTTAACTTTATCAATTCCTTCTTTTTTTTTTTTTTTTTTTTTTAGCTCTTGTAAGATAGTTGCTTTCCACTGTCTGTGCACAACAGGGTGAGTTTCAGCACTATATGATATCTGATCCCCGAAACCCCCGCAGGGTAGCCGCAGCAAATCAACAGTGAATTAATGGATGCGGTTCAGCTCATAAATCTCTGCGGGGACTAGAAAGCATTCAAGGACAGTCAGCCTGTAGTGGTGTTCTTAATGTTACAGGCAGTTTGGATTTCCCATCGTTCAACGGCAGTGACAGAGTAGTAAAAATGTGACAGCGTCTTATGTCTGTGTTAAATCAGCGGACGTCGGGAAATGCTGGATCGCGGGTCTGCGAGCCTGAGAGCTGAACCAACACCGACTCCGGGGCTGTAGATTTGTTTGGAAATAACTCCATTGCTCTTCCATAGGTTCTGGTGTGAAGCTGAAAGGAAAGATAGGGGGGGGGTGGGGTGTGCCCTAATTCACCGGTGTCAGTACAACCCTTCAACCTCAACCCGGAGCACCGAGGCCCCTGCAATAGATCACAGTGGTTAGCAGTTAGCTGTTCTTGCAGGTGTGTGGGGAATGGCAGTAACAGCTTCCATTACTGGAGAGAATGGCCCAACTCCTGCAGCCCCCCGTCCAGACAGCGCTGTCATTACCCATCCATTGTGAAGCCTGAGAGGGAGCAGTAAGTATGGCAGACTTATGGCTTTGTTAAAGCGACAGGATGGTCTCCTCTGGCCCCGGCTCTGAATAAAGAGGGAGGGTGGTACCGAAAAGGGTAGCCAGATAGAGTGATAGAAACTGAATATGAGGATGAATTGAACACCCCCCCACCCCCCACCCTACCGGCGCACCGCCGCTGCACCACCCCCTGATGTGCTTCCAAGTAGAGTGCAAGCTGTTAAGGTGGGCCGGGTTATTTGGTGCTATTTTTACAAGAAACAGGGTTGATTTGTCTTAGGCCATTACCGTCTATTACAGCAGCGAGTGTCGAGGAAAAAGGTGGGAAGCGGCAGACGCTGGCATTCTGCCTAAAGAGAAATCAATGAAACAAATTAATCCTTCGCAGGCTGCGGTGACACTGTAATCCATCATTCAGGGGGTGCTTTTTACACGCTGGAAAAGGGGAGCAAAGGCGGGGAGGAGGAGAAGAGATTGGCGGATGGGTGGTTGGTTGCATGCTAGTTGAGGAGGGCGGGAGGGGGTGGTTGCGGAGAGGCGGGGGGGGTCGTCAGGGGACAAACAGCCGAGTTCCACGGGGCCTGGGGAAGACATCCGTGGCTCGGTAACAGTGGGGTAACGCTGGGTGCTGAATGCTTCAGAGCCCCTTCCTTTGCACCCTCCAGCTGCCTGTGCCCATACCGAGCAGGAGGAGGAAGACAACGGGATGTAAACACGATCAGCTGGACCAAACAACAGACATGACCATGATTACACAGAAATGCCTCTTCATGTTCTTCACTTGTTTTCTGTCCCCTGCTGGCTATTTTAATCATAGCAAGCTGTTTGCTGACGGTGAGAGCTTCATGATTTATTCACGCTGGTATCACAGGCATTAAAGTAAATGTTATTTGGGACATTTCACTATCTTCTTGCATCTTGTGCTAAAGTATAAGCATATGACCCCCGCCCACTGTTGTGGTTGTGTATTATACCGTGCATCATGGTGAATCAGGGGTTCCAGGTGGTCCTGCTCACAGCTGTGCCAGACGCTGGCTGCCCTCTTACCTGAAAAGACCCCTCCCCAACAACCCCCCTCAAACGCCACCACCATCTTACGAAAAAGATGGTGGTAGCACAAGAAAAAAGAAAAAAAAAAAGCTGCACGAATATAACCCAGATTTGCCATGGTGATGCCCCAGCACGCAGCCAATTAGAGATCAGATCTTGCCGTGTGATTGAGACATGTGATCAAGCTTTCCTGTGAGGAAACAGTCTGGTCCAGTCCAAGAGGCATGTGAAGCAGCTGTACCCTCCAATGAATCACATAGCAGTCCACATCAAATATGATCACTATTCAAGTGGGAGGGGAAACAGGGAGTAACAAAAAAAAAAACACAAACACGTAGACGGTATATAATGGAGCCTTTTTTTATTAGGATTATTTGCTGCGTTTCATTGCTTTCCAGACATCGCATTGCTATACAAGTTCAGCAGCAGCATCCCTCGCTCCATCTTTTCTGCGCCGCATGTCCTTTTAACACTGGCCACTCTGCTGACGTTCGTAATTGGGCAACTGCGAGTTGTCACGGCCGTGGCTGGTAGCTGGAGCACTGGCAAAGGGTAGTTAGGCCTATAGCACTTTCATTCCAGAAAAAAAAATATATATATATATATATATGTTTTTAAGAAACATCAACCCACTTACCTTGACCAGGAGGAATGTCGATAACTCCTCACATTCATGCTAAAGACACAGGTGGTTGCATTCTGTGATGAGAAAATCGGGGAGAGCGGTGGGCGGAGAGAGAGAGAGAGAGAGAGAGAGAGAGAGAGAGAGAGAGAGAGGAAAGGGAAAAAGGCTGAGATTAGGATGAGTGTGGTGTTGTGGCACAGGGAGAGGAAGTTTGAGGTGGGGATTGAAAGTGAGGAGGGGGGGGGGGAGCAGAGAAGAGAACGGAAAGGATGGAAAAATGTGGGGATATTGCAGCAGAGCGGATGGTGTGAGGGAGGCAGAGTGAGAAATGTTGCCGGAAATGCTAGAGCCAGCAGCGTGTGTAAAAAACCTCCACGCAACATTTCTCATCCTTGACATCACTGACAGGCTTTCCACACACACACACACACACACGCACACACACTGAAAGAGAAAGAGAGAGAGAAAGAAAACAGGGAGTGGGTTCAGAGTTGTAAAATTTCAAATCTTTAGCAGAGCTTCCCTCTCTCAGATCTCAGATGCTTTTCTTTTTTTTTTATGGCACATGTGAGGTAGATTACATTTTACTGAAAGTTTTAACTGTTAGTCTGAGCCGTAGGTCCCCTCGTCTTCTCCCCAGAAAACATAATCGGCCTCTGTCACAGCTAGAGAGGAGGTGGACCGAGAGGCCTGAGTAATGTAAGGAGGAGGCGAAGGAGGACAGGAGATTGCTGAGGAATGTTTGCGGCTCTGGTCGGAGCCCGGCCATCTCGTTTGTCAGGGTTTGACCCCGGCTCCGGGGTCGAAGGTCACAGGGTACATATGAGGAAAAAAAGTGACTCGGCTATCCCACGCGCGCGCAGAAAAGCAACGAAGGCGCAAATAAACACAGAAAAGTGTGAGTGCCTTGTCTTTTCCTTTCATGCGTGATTCAAGATCGTCTGACGTTCGCCCGCACAAATCATCGATAATGTCCATCCTCGGCTTGTTTTTTTCCTGAGGATGACCTCTTGCCATGTAGATAAAGCAAACTACATTTTCTTACTTTGTATCCTGGGACATCTTAACTCATTTTTTAGGCATGAAGCTTGAATGAAATCCAATATTTTTCATAGTGAAAGCAACATGCATGTAAAATTGGTAACAGGATTCAAAGAGGGCAAATCTTGAAATCAAATGGGAAGATCAATTTAACTTTAATGTTGTTTAATATATATTTACAGCATTCTACTAAAGACTTCCTATGATCAAATAACATTAAAATAACACAAGAAATTGATTATTTTCCTACTCATATTCATTAGGAGTAAAAACTCGCAGCATTTTCACTCTATAAAGATGTCAGCATACAGCCTGCATTGTGATGAACTTTTGTGACCTATACAGAAACACACCAAGGTAAATTACATGTGCTTTGATGCTTAGATTTCCATGGAATTCAAAACTACAATCTCAATCAAATGACACATTGTTCCTTTGTTATCTGTTATAGTGCTTATAAGAGAAATCGGACCCCAAAGAAAATTGGAATTTGGGATCTGTCAGAAAAAGCTGCTGATTGGTACTATTCTAAAATAAATTAAGGACATTAGTGCTCTTTCAATATCATGCCACTTCACAGTTTACAACCAGAAGGGAAAATAGGTGGAAACATTAAACCAGAACTTAAACCAAACTATCATTTAGTCACTGGTTCTTTTTCTGTTGTCACCGGGGTCTGTGCCACATCTACACAAGTCATCAACATCACTTCCTTTGATCCCCTACTATGAAAGAAGCTGATGTTAGGTTCCCAGAAAAGAAAACAACAGTCTATTCCACATCTTAAACTCAACGAACCTGATTAAAAAACATATAAAAAAATACAACATAAACATGTGTAAATATTTTTCCTATACTTCTTCCAATTATAAACCCCTTTCCTACTAATCAGCGACATCCGCTCCCTATACTCAAACAGCATCAGTGAAATCCCATTCCGCCACCTCGGTCCTTCTTCGGCGTGTCCCGACGCTTTGCTCGGACGTCTCCTCCGGCTGCAGCGCCGTGAGCCTGGGAGATGACAAACAAAGTCAGGTTACAGAGATCAAGGTTAGCCCAACCGCATCACTCACGCAGGCTCCCTGCTTCATATTGCAAATTAAAAGGGAAGACAAAAGCAGGCAGTGACAACGTGGGTGGCCTGCTGCAGTGACCCACGTGAACACGGGACACCTGTGAGTCATATCATGTTGGGCCGACGGCTGACAGCGGCTCTGCACCTTGAAACAACGAATGATGAAATTACTGCCGCTGCGGTACAGTTCGCCGTCTCTGAGTCACATAAATCTGCTTAAAAACACTCTTCCGATTGTCCTTTTTTTTTATTTTATTTTTTGTCGTCTGGAAAGCGTCCTCCATGCTGCCGTGGAAAAAGACAGGTATTGCACAGAGGCTGTTATTCGTGCCTTGGAGACGCATCTTAAATGCTACACCTTTGTCATTCTTTGGCCAGAGACATCAAACAGGTGCAATGAATAATTTATCTTAAGAGTTTCACATTGATAAGGTCACAATCTGCCACGTCTGGACACTAAAGGCAGGCCCATCTTCACTTCAGTGACGTCTTACACACACAGGTGCCCCCACACCGACAAACACACTCGTTTTAGATGAAAAGGCACAAAATCTCAAGAGAACTGTGCCTGTATGTGTGTGTGTGTGGGGGGGGGGGGGTGATCAGAAAGAGGGATTACTTTCAGTTTAAGTCGTTTAAATTAAAAATTAACTGCAGAATTGGTTATTCAACTTTTATCCATTTCACTTATTTAGGAAAGGACGTTTTTTTTCTGCACTTCTTACAGGTGTGACTACACATTTGGGAGGAATTTTGGAGGAATAACTTTCTGTTCGCAACTGAGTTGTTAAACACTTCATGGTGGTGGTGGAGGGGGGGGAGGGGGCACCTCGATTCGAATACACAAGCCACTTAATAACCTTTTGTATTCGCATGTTTTACCTTTTTTTCCTGTTTTAATTTTTTTTAATCATGCATTTAGATAAAATTGTGTGGCAGTTAGTGTTTTAAAAAGGATTTCACCATATGAATCTCATTTTGAGTCAGCACACAGGATAAACTGCTCATTTAAAATAATTCTATATTTCTGATAAATATTTCCTTTTCAATAGAAATTCTAGAAAGCTTTTCTGGACCAAGAAGATCAACCGAGGTGAAAATGACACTAAAGTGAATTCAAGCTATTTCATTGTTTTATAACCTAGGATCAACATATTCAATAATCTCTACATTTTAACTCTGTCGACATTGCGTTCAAACTGTGCAAGCTTCCGTTGGTCCGAGCGCATTTATCAGTCTGTCTTCTGTAAAAGTTCTCCTGGGGCCTCCAAATGCAGCCGCAAGTTTTACTTTTACCTCAGGCCGGCTCAGCATATGAGCGTTGAAGTGCTCAGTCACAGTCAGTCCAAGACGCAGCATGTTGACGGTTCAGCTACACTACCTTTCTGATTAAGCCCCTGCTGTGTGTTGGTTTTGGGAATAAATGAGGGGAAATCAGTGCCGTTAATGTAACGGCACTGATTTTAGTTACAGCAAGCAGAAAGTCCAAATGAAATTTGGCAAATTCTCATACAGCCAGTCAATCTCTTAGATTTGCAGGTGAACTAATTGGGTTTAATAGCTGTTCATTTCCCTCTCGCCTTAAACACTAATCCCCCCTCATCAAATTAACTATTTTGACAGTGGCAAGAACACACCTCCGCCACTTTAATGGTGATCACCAATCCTTACGCGCACTTTTTTTTTTGTAATAATCGCAAACTTTTGAATGCAAAGCGGAAAAAGCAAACGTTGTTGCGCTGTGTATCGGGGTTTAGTAAATCTCTCTTCTGTCCCTGAACTATATTTCTTGTCTGTGTTGTCAGATAATGTGAGGACGGGATGAAAGGTAATCTGCGTGCAGAATTCCTAAAGCTCCCTTATCCTTGTTGAATTTCTCAAGAATTCCACCTTTGCCCCCCGGTTTCCCTGAAATAAATTACTTTAAGGGTGAGACGCCTGCGCGCACGCAGCCTCCTTCTCCTTCTTTTTTTCTTTTTTTGCGATTATTCTCCGTGCACCCGAGGAATGACGCGACGAAAACTGTTTTAGAATTTGCGTAAAGCTATCCAAAAACACCGGTTTGATCACTGAAGACAAATGATCGATGATGCACGAAGCTGAGAAAGTATAGTGCAAACTTTGGACGCAGCTTCCTGCAGCCGCTCTGATAAACCATTTTCTTCTCTCACTTTTCTGTTTGGTTCGCTTCAGCCGCTGGAAAGAGAAGCAGGCACGCTGCTAAAAATCACTTTTCTCCCCTCCTCTCTCTCTCTCTCTCTCTCTCTCTCTCTCCCTCTCTCTCTCTCCCTTCCTCTCTCTCCTCAGCCTCTGCCTACTTAAAAGTTTGGTTTTTGGGGTGTACTACCAAATTACAGTGTTTGCATTTGCGGAACCACGAGGGTTTCAGCTCTAATGGATTTATAATCTCCGTCTCTGGGACCATTCAAAGTAATTAGCACGCAGGGCTCTAAAAGAAACGATGGTTGGTGAGCAATAAAGCCAGAGCCCATTGCATGAAGTGACAGTGGCTCTGACTTGGTTCAGACCTCAAGAGTAATTGGGAGACTTGTTGTAGTTATTGTATTCAATTATAGTGTTGGAAATAAATACTTCAGAAGCAGCTTAAGATTGGGATAATTTTACAGCTGAACGTTTGTCTTTTTCATTAATTATTAATATTATCATCATTATTATTATCATTATTATAATTATTATTATTATTATCATACACTTATGCGAATTGTATAATTATAGTGAAATATCAGAAATCAGCAATTTTCATGCACACTTTAATTACCTCCTTTAAGTTTTAAACTGGAATATTATTTTTTGTTAACTATTTCCTTGTTTGCCCATGTTGGATTTTAAATGTCCAGCATATAAACTCAAGAATATGGCCACTGTTTTTCTTTCTGTGTAGATTCATCAGATTGTTTTTCCCCCTGCGGAAAGTTCTTAATCCATATTTAGGAAAATAAACACAGGGCAACCTCTTCGTTGGGCAACTGATCCCCAATAAGAATAATCTGGTGGTCAGATTTAGAAAAGAAAAGAAAAAAAAAGAAAGAAAAGAAAAGTCCCCGTTTAACCTCTCCTCCCACCAGCACACAATCTCAGAAACCCACAAAAGCTCAATTTCAGATGCATAAGAGATTTATCTATTTTATATTTTTTGTGCTTTAAATTGTATTTAATTTTTGGATGTCAAATGTACAAAATTGCTTGTTATGTGCTTATAGTCCTCTTTGGTATATGATTGTAGCGCACTTGCAAGGCTGCGGTGCAAGCATGGCGCTCCAAGTTAAACATTTTTGCTGAGATTACACATTTGAATGTCATTAAGAATGTCATTTAATAGCTGGTCTATTTCGTCTCAATTATAAAAGCAAATTTGCAACCTGAAACAGCACCGATCACTCTGTTAACAAGCCCACTTGGGAGGAAAAAAATATTTTTTGTAAAAATTTTGTAAATGTTTTGTAAGTACGACCCCCCTGCCAGTTTAACCTAGTATATTTTTATTAATATTATTGAAATTCTAATTCTAATGTGTATTGTGTGTTTGGTATATATATATATATATATATATATATATATATATATATATATATATTCATATATATTCATATATATATATATATATTCATATATATTCATATATATAAATATATATAGAGAGATCTATACTGTATCTTTGAGCTCAGAAATGGCCTGGTACGTTATTAAATACGAATAAACAGCAAGTATTTTATCATTTTAACTAGTCATGGACTTCTCCCAATGTTTTCTACTGAAACAACCCTTCCAAAAAAGTTTTTCCCTACTATACAGAAACGTGTCTGAAAAGTCTGGAGCAATAAAGGAGGCTGCATCTTGTGCTCAATTCCAAATCACGTTCAGAATCAAACTGCATAAGTGTGCTTTAGTTGTTTTTGTTTTTTGTAGTTTTTTTATATATATATCCTGCATATTTTAAAGACACCGGGGGACGTTTACAATGGGGGGGGGATCATCCTCTAAGCCCACACAATGTCTTATTGACTGTAGCTTTGGTTAGAATCGTGATGCGATTACGCACGATCAATAATAAACATACCATCAGCCATTTATGAATCTCCCCATCCGTTCAAGAAGCTCTAAAGCGCATTCTTGTTGTCCTCTGTTGTTTTATTTCTGGGTAAGGTGGTGAAAGAGGGGAGGAGGGTCTTGAACTTGTGACCTGAGTGTTTTCCCAACTGTTTGTGCCGCTTTGCTCGGTGATTTCTGTATTTGGTGGAAGCTTTAAAACGCATCGATTCCAGATTCAGCCAAACTCCACTGTGCTTCCCGTATGAACGTTCAATTAAGCTCATTTGACGAAACTATTATAGACTTTTACGCAGCCATGCACGATTTGCAAATTCTGGTGCATTCGATTTAATGTGAGGGACCAGATTCGCTGATAAAGTATAAGTTCAGCTCCTCTCGATTGCATCCGGGATGTCCTGCTTAATCATAAGATTAATTGACTCCGTTCCCGCTGGTTTGCTTGCGTTTATTTGTATTTAAGTTCAAAGTTACAATCGCAGCCAATGAAATAATATTTTCACATTCAAAACGTTAATAGGGATTAACTTCTGGTGTACAATTAACATGGGCTACATCCATATCAACGAGTCCCGATTTGGTAAATTGTAAATATCCCTCCACTTTGTTGGGTTCACTGTTGTGACCTGGCGCTAAAGGATGAGCTCCGCCTGATCCAAACTTTAATTCCGTGACACTATCGCTGAGGCAAACGGACGGCTATCGATCTTTTCATTAGGTGTTCCTGCAACAAATGGGCTCGGTTGGGTGGACGGGACGGGAGCGACAAGAAAAGGTCTCCCCGCTCCCTGCTGCACAATTACAAGCGAGCTTTAATAGCCTGTCTGTGCTATCTGATCCGCGGGAGCAAAGATGCAGAAGGCTGCGGTTAAACAGCGGCGTTGTGCATGGCGAGAGAGAGAGAGAGAGAGCGAGAGAGGGCAGAAGAAAAAAAAAGGATGCTGCTTTGCACTAAATTGAAAAAGTTACGACTCTGCATGCGCCGATTGGGGGAAGTAGCGCCGGCTTGAACAATCCATCCACGCGTTCGGATTCACGCGTGTGCAAGCTGGAGTTAGTGGAAAAAGTGGGGAGAGAAAAAAAAACAAAAAAAAACCAAACAACGACCAAAAATAAGTGCCACTCACCTTCTCTTTGGCTGCAAAGCCGCTACTTCTGTTTCCCGGAGCTGCTGCTGCTGCTGCTGCTGCTGCTGCTGCTTCCTCTTCCAACATCCCGCCCGTCCACTTTCTCCACACGCAGGTTTCCATCAGAGCCTCTCCAACACATCTAGCCCGCTTCCTATTCGCTTCCCCCTCTCACTCTTCTCCTCTCTTCTCTCTCCTCTTCTTCCCTCCCGCGGACCCCCTTTCCTTTTACCAAATGTGCGGAGTTAAATCTTAATGATACGCCAAAGGGGGGAAAAATGCATTGTCCGATTTAATCTTATTGGTTTCACCTTTTCAGAGAGCTGGAGACATGGCCGGAGAGTTTCCATGGTGTGCGCCCGAGACAGGGACGGGGGAGAGAGAGCTCTCTGAATACTTAAAAACAAGCCATCCCTCCTGTATGCGCTTTCAAACAGGGACACTTGCATATTAACGCTATGTTATATCTTCTTAGATCTCTGTAGGGGTCCGAGCATGTGTATTCCTACTTTATTGTATTAAAGTACTTTTTTTTTTGTCTATAAGTGTTGGATGTTATTTCTCGTGCTTTTAGATGTAATGTGCACTCTTTTTTGCCATACAAACAGTGCGTAACTGTAATTCCAAAGCACAGTTGAAACATTTTTACGCATTTACAGTAGCACAATAGGCTGTTAATGTTTTCTTAATGATTTATTTGTGTCCACCAGGCATATTCAGTGCGTAAAATTAACTTTTTATGAACTAAAAAAGTGCGCGAAGCCATCTCACGCACATTCGAGCTCGTTGCATCATTTAAAACTACATCTAAGCGCTTGAAAATGCAAGTTTAATAGCTCGTACGTTGACCGTTATGGGGGATGTAATTGCACAACGTACGCTAGATGGCAGCGCGATCCAGACATTTTTTTTTTCTTCTGGAGTCTGAGAAGCCTGCAGAAACACTGGCGCATAAAAGCTTGGAATCCCCATGCAAATCTCCCGCAACTTCCACTGGATTTTGAATTAATGTCATCATTAACCCGTAACGCCGCTCCCGTTCAAGTGTTTGTGAGACCGCGGGGTTGTTGGTAACTGTTGGTAACATCGCTTCCCGATTTCAAGACGTTTGCCCGCATCCGAAAACGTGTCCAGCATAAAACGCGGATTTTGCGCATCGTTCTGCACGGTGCGAGGTTTCCCCCCCCCCCCCCTCTTCAAGTGCTCTTAAACTAAATGATATGTTGTTTTATTTTTTATTATTATTATTATTAATAATAATGAATAAAACTGGTGCCGATTACAGACGACGCTGTACCGCAATGCGCATGCCAAGGACAAAAAAAAAACAGCGTGTGAAAATATTAATCCGCTCCAAAGCAGCAGAGACCCCCGTTAGTTTTGTAATAAAGATAACAGTCCGAGACAAGGCATTTTGAAACTTTAGCGGTGTGTGTGTGTGTGTGGGGGGGGGGGGGGGCTGAGTCAGAATCCCCCTTTTTTTTGGTCGCTGCGCACAGCTTTTGGTTTTATTTGTCGTGCTTAAAAGCTTTGCCCCCCCACCTCCACCCTCTCTCTCTCTCTCTCTCTCTCTCTCTCTCTCTCTCTCTCTTTCTCTCTCGCTCTCTCTTTCTCCCTCTCTTGCCTTTAACCCGCTTTTTTTCCGCTATTCTATCCAGGGTTTCTTCCTCTTTTTGGTGACAATAGACGGCCCATACTAATCAGGTTTCAAAGTAAATAGCAGCGCGGGGCGAGCTCAATGTAAATTGTGCCTGTCAGAGCCCCCCCACTCTCCTCCCAAGCCCGCTCCAGCCGTGGAGATGTCTACACTGCAAAAAGTGTCCCGCCCCTCTGCCAGGCAGCCGGGTTTTCAGCACCGGGGCTGAGGGAAAACCCTGGCTTTACGGACAGCAGCAGATCGGGTCGGCGGACTGGATCGCGCGTGTTCTTCCCGACCTCTTGTCGGTCCTTCTTGCCGGATCATTTTTTTTTTCTTGTTTTTTTCTAACGGAGCGTCCCTCGTTCGGGATATTCTTTCGGGCGAGATTAGATTCGGCGCTTGCGGCGAGAGATCGGGGAAAGAGGCAGAGATCTGCAACGCGGACGGGTTGCTTTCTCGTTATACGCCAAGAAAATCTAACAATTTCGCGTTAGGGGGAGAAGATGACTTATGTGGATGGGCATTTTTTGCAGTGTTCTAGCGGAGGTGGCGGTGGTGGAGGGGGGATTCTAACCAATGGAGAGAAAGAGAGGGCTTGGCTATAACCTTAGCCTCCCATTTTCTCTCTCCCTCTATCCCCCTCCTCTCCTCCTCTCCTCCTCCTCTATGCAGGGCTCTGGCCAGTCAGTCCTCTTTGATTATCAGTCTCCAGCAGCCCCTCTCTTGGCTCCTTGACACGAGCACCATATAAGGCGCAGCGATCTCCATAGAAACGTGTCAGTTTCAATAGTAGTGTCAAAGTTCACTATATACAGACATTCGCGCAGATCCCCCGTTTCGGAAACATTGCTCTGCTGGTCCTCTCGTTTAAGCGCATTCATTTTTTGGGGGTTTCTCCTTTCTTGTTCTTCTTCTTCTTCTTCTCGCATATCCTATTAGTACTAGTTGGTGTTTTTTCCTCTTTTTTCCTTTTTTTTTGTGCCTCAATCTTTTTTTTTTCTTCTTCCTCTTCGTATCTGCGTTCCTCCCCGCTGGAGAGAGGTGAAACTATACATGGGTACTTCATTCGGCGGCGCGGTTCTCCTTCGCAGCTGGGCGAGATGATGAGGTTTATTTAAGAATATAGATGTAAAAAGCCCAGCTCTTCAGTTTTTTTTTTCCTCCTCCTCCTCCTATACGACGAAGACGGGAGTGTAAAGGAGCAAGGGGAAGAAAGGAGAAAGGAATTTATCTCCACAGCATTTTGGATCGCGTCTTTCCAGCGGAAAGGTTTTGGTTTTTTTTTACTCGCTCCTGCGTTTCTTTTGTGGCTATTTTTTTTTTATCTGACTGCATTTCTTCTACGTCTGGACTCGGGTTTTCCTACAAGATTAGGGATTCCTGAATGGCTGACTGCAATTTACCTTGGAACTGGCCTCCCGATACTTGCACATCCTGATCGGGTGCCTCCAGATTTTTGAATGTATTGATCGCGTCTGCTCCCCTTCTTACCCCCCACATGAGATTGCGTGCTCCGATTTGACTTTGCACTGTCCCGTCTTTTGAGAGATTTTTTTGTTTGTTTGTTTCTTCCTCCTCTACGCTCCCTGAACATCGGCGATCATTTCGCTTTACAGCACTTTCCGGGGCCGAGATATGGCAATGGTAGTTAGCGTCTGGCGAGATCCGCAGGAAGACGTGGCCGGAGGACCTCCGAGCGGCCCCAACCCAGCAGCGCAGCCGGCGAGGGAGCAGCAGCAGGCGGCGTCGGCGGCGCCGCACACTCCGCAGACCCCGAGTCAGCCGGGACCCCCGTCCACGCCGGGGACCGCCGGCGACAAGGGGAGCCAGAATTCCGGACAGAGCCAGCAGCATATTGAATGTGTGGTTTGCGGGGACAAATCTAGCGGCAAACACTACGGCCAGTTCACCTGCGAGGGATGCAAAAGTTTCTTCAAGAGGAGTGTACGCAGGAACTTGACGTACTCATGTCGTGCCAATAGGAACTGTCCCATTGACCAGCACCACCGAAACCAGTGCCAATACTGCCGGCTGAAGAAGTGCTTAAAAGTGGGGATGCGGCGGGAAGGTGAATATATGTTTTAAAGCCCCACTCGCGATTACGCATCCTAGTATAGCAGCACCAGAGCAAGGGCTGCCATGTTGCATTAAGGTCACAGGCTTTACGGCTAGGCGTACAGCTGCTACTGCAGACTCCATCCCTGTTCATGCTTTTTGTTAGGATTTAGTGTTTGTTTTTGCTTTTGTTTGTAATTTGCAGGACGTTTGCATGGATGGTTTGTGTTTTAGTCTTTAGTGTGAGGAAAGAAGGGGGGGGGGGGGGTAAAAGGCCAGTGCAGCCACGGCAGTTACATGCTTGTGTCTGAACAAAGCGGCTGCTCTTATGAACCTCCCTTTTTCTTATTAATTTGACCTTTTCTGCCAGCCCAAACTGCACCGTTTTCCTGCAAACCTATTTTACATAGACGTTCAGCGTAGAATAGTGAGGCTGTGTGTGTAATTGCGAGCAGTCATGTCACCCTCTGAGTGTGTGTGTGTGTGTGTGTGAGAGAGAGTGTGTGTATGTGTGTGTGTGTATGTTTTGAGTGTGTGAGAGGCTAATAGTCCCATTCCTAACAGTCCCTTAAGTAATCTTACTAATTTATAATTGCACAACAGGATTTATAAGTGGAATGTGCGTGAGCGGACGTAAAAAAAAAATATGAGCACACAACAAAGCCACGTCTCTGTGCTGACTAGACAGCTCAGACCCACTGAATCACGTCGTTCAAGTTGTTCATGCTTTATTGTTTTTGCTTGCTTTGCATTAGAGGCCATGCAACTTTCCTCCCTGTGTCAAGCATTCGGGTTAGGTTTTGTTGTTTTTTTTCCCCAAAAAAATTGAAGACGACCCCCCCACCCGCCTGTACGTACTGAACGTGCACGCAGATTCCCCGTGTATTAATAATTAATTAGAAATAATACGCACGAGCTAAATTCCCTCCTTTGACCCAGCTGACCTTTTGACTCAGACTAAAACGTGAAATTGCGCTTGAATTTAATAACAATTGTCCGTCGTGGTTTAGAACCGGTTTGGCCACAGTTAGCAATTCTTTGAATAACCTAAATTCGTAAAATAAAATAAAAAAATTGGGTAGAATGCAGACCATTAAGCCTTAAAATATTAATAGCCATAATAGCCAAGTTGTTCCAAGTGTAAACATGGATGTTGTGTGTGTGTGTGAGCGAATGTGTTTTCCCTTGCACAGAAGCCAGCTGTACAGCCTGTCTCCTTAAATTACAAATTCAGGGTGAAGATTGAGTGATATAGCACATCTGTTTCCATGAGATATCTGTATTTTTGATGGGATATTTCTGCTTTAAAATCCAGTCTTAAAAGCGTGCTGATTCGTAATATTTACATTGCATGATATTTTTTTTACACGTATACATATATATATATATTTAAAAAAGAAGCACTACTCGTGGACAATGTTTATCAGTCCTGGATGCACATTTCCTCTTTTTCTCTCTCTTTTTGTCAGCGGTTCAGCGAGGAAGAATGCCTCCAACCCAGCCCAACCCAGGCCAGTACGCGCTGACGAACGGGGACCCCCTGAACGGCCACTGCTATCTGTCAGGATACATCTCGTTACTGCTGCGGGCTGAGCCTTACCCGACTTCCCGGTACGGGAGCCAGTGCATGCAGCCCAACAACATCATGGGGATCGAGAACATCTGCGAGCTGGCGGCTCGCTTGCTCTTCAGCGCCGTGGAGTGGGCGAGGAACATCCCCTTCTTCCCCGACCTGCAGATCACCGACCAGGTGTCCCTTCTCAGGCTGACGTGGAGCGAGTTGTTTGTGCTTAACGCGGCACAGTGCTCCATGCCTCTGCATGTGGCCCCTCTGCTCGCCGCGGCGGGCCTGCACGCCTCGCCGATGTCCGCGGACCGCGTCGTGGCTTTCATGGACCACATCAGGATCTTCCAGGAGCAAGTGGAGAAGCTTAAGACCCTACACGTAGACTCGGCGGAGTACAGCTGCCTCAAGGCCATCGTGCTTTTCACATCAGGTGGGTTTGTCCACATGCGTCGCCTCGAAAGCGCTTAGAACACAGATGGACTTGTTTATAGTGAAACGAGCCCTGGTGCTGGTATAGGCGCACGCGTGAAGAGGCTCGCTTGCATCGGGGATGTGGCTGTCAGGCAGCAGTTCCGTGCTAGAGATGTTTGTGTGGCCGATGAAAGAGCCATTTTGTCAACAGCTTGCTCGATATCCACTGACATGCATTCCCATGTCAGCTGCAGCCGCAGCATAAGACGTGTAAACAAACCCAGATTGAGTAAGTGTATCAAGTTTTTAATTTGAAAGCCCCGTTTAAATAAGAGATTATGCGCAATCGTACGATGATCAATCTTGAAAATTTTGGTGGGTTTATAAAAATAAAAAAAATAAAAATGTCCACCCCCCAAATTGTGCCTGAACCGAAGCCGAGGCTGCCCGGGTCCACACACGCATTTTGGAACAGGTGTCAAACAATTGAACGTAAAGATGAATTAGTCTCTGTCAGTGGGTGATTTATGACAGCTGATGCATTTATGAGCCTGGCTGCGCGCTTTTATCCGTGCTTTCTTTTTTTCGTGCGCAAACACATGTCTTCGGGGGCAGGAAATAATCCCTAACAGACTGAGATCAAAAAGAAAAAAGAAGGAGGCTGATGGCAGTTAACTCACATATGAGTGCACACGGAGCTGCACTTAATAACACAAGTTATTAGTAGATTAATCTTAGCTGACCCATTAATTTTCTTACTTACTGAGGATACTTTCTGCGTCGCGCGGCTTTTAAAAGTAATCAGCGGCACTTTTCAAAAGTAACCTACATTGTTGATAGCTTAATTGATGCCTGACTGGGGTATGGGGTCCCTAAATGTCCCTATTTACTCTCAGCTGCGTAATTTGGATGCTATTTAGCAGTTAGTTGTGTGATTCTGCGGCCATTGGAGACTGTTATGTCTGGGGATCGCGGAGGAAGGAAAGCGAGCATCTAAACTCAGAAAACTAATGATAAAGTTTGCTGAAAGTGTTTGACCTAACCTTTATCACGCCTACAAAGAAACTGGAGCAAGCGTTACGTAATCTGTCATTAAACACGATCAGGATAAACACTGATATATATATATATATATATATATATATATATATATATATATATATATATATATATATATATATATATATATATATATATATATATGTGTGTGTGTGTGTGTGTGTGTGTGTGTGTGTGTGTGTGTGTGTGTGTGTGTGTGTGTGTGTGTTACATCTTAAAATAAATAACTCTTCCAATATCCTTCAAGTGGACCCACTTTAGCTCATTTCAGTATTTATAATTTAAGACATAATTTCTTAATAATGAACAAACACTTTTGGACTACTCCAACTATATATTGTATTGTGCTATATTATATCATATCATATTATAATACCCAGTAATTTACCGAAATTTTTTAAAATAAAACACAGGCTTTTCATGATTAGGTGCGTTAAATTAGGAATTTAATGAACCCAGCTTTAAATTATTTGCCAACCGAGCTTCCAAAAGGAAACTTAGAAATGTCATTACGTTCAAGATGACCTGTAAAACTCAATTGTTCACAATTATTTTAAAGACATATGTTTTCTCACCGTGTGTGTGTTTCTTCCTTTCTTTACTGTTAGTATCAGAGAGTATAGACTAGTTAATAGCCATCTGCTCAGTTTTGACGCACAATTTGCGTATTTCTAATTTCACTGCCAGTCTCGGTGTGATGCTACAGTTATTTTCAGGGTGGTTTTTGCTTTGTTTACATTTAGCTTTACCATCTTGCAATTATAACGGTGTGCAGGAAAAAAAATGTATAGAAATCCACCCAAGATTACCCCAGAGAAGCTGCACACACACACACACACACACACACACATACACACACACTCTCTCTCTCTCTCTCTCTCTCTCTCTCTCTCTCTCTCTCTCTCTCTCTCTCTCTCTCTCTCACACACACACACACACACACACACACACACACACACACACACACACACACACTACCGGTCCCCCATGTTTTCCGACAGATCATTTAGTTAGTGTGATGGGCTACAAAACTGGTGCCGGCTATAGAAAGTCACGTGGCGCTTTGCCAAGATCAGCGCGGATTTGTTTGCCTTTCATAACACAGCAGCCCTGTCAGTATTTCATGCATAAATAACGGCCGGTTGGGGTGGACTATTCCCTCCACAAACCGGGATGATTGTCCCCGCTCCTGCGCCCTGCAACGTGCGCTTTCGCTGCGTTGCCGAGTTCTACAGAACTGGTGGTTTGGACCCGGGGTCTATCCGCTCCTAATGCCCCCCCCCCCTCTCCCCCCAGCCCTATTGAGGCCCGGTGGGGCGCATTGTCGGGGAGGCCTTTTGGAAAGCTGAGGGGTGTCTTTGACCAGCCGTGTTCCCCATGCCTGCGTTCAGCTGCAACGCTTTGAACTTCCTTATTCTCTCGCATTGCATAATTCATATGCAATCCCTGCATGTTTGGCGTCAAATACAATTAATTTAAACAGTATCGATCGGTGCCGTTTGTGAAACAGACACTCAAAGCGATTTTGCATGCACGGGGGCTCTGAGTGGCCGGATTGAGGTCACAGTAAATCACAGCGAGATCTCCGGGTTGCCCTCTGGTTCACGGGGTTATTGTGTCTGGGCCGTAGTGAGTTATAGTGAGAAATTAAGAATGGACTTAAAAATCCCTCTGTTTAGCCGCTTATGGCGCTCAGTGCCTAGAAGCATGTGCAGCTTCTACAAAAGCCGCGTTCCATACAAAAACATCACCTTGTGGGACCAGCCTATGCCATCGGGTACACCACTTTATAAGTTTATGAGTGGAAAAAAAAAACACGCCGCCCTTTTCACAGCAGAGGGAAAACGTGTAAGACACCTGTCCTAAAAAAAAAAGAAGAGTGGCTGCAGAAGCCACCGAAAGCACCTCGCCATGCGCTCATTTTTGGACATTTTTACGTCGCTGCTGTGCGCCGCTGTTTCCTGTCCTCTCCTCCAATAAATCTGATCACTTTCAGCGGGCCTGTCCTATCGGCTACAACGGGGGAAGGAAGCAAAAAAAAAAAAAAAAAAAAAAAAAAAAACAGGCCAAGAGTGGTCTTTGGAGAGAAGAGCCGGCGAAATCACTTAACAGCTTACTGCGGAGTAATTAGGTCACATTACATCCAGCGTAATTTCAAATTCATCAGTGCCGTTTACACTTAAATCCCCCGAGCTCAGACATAAAGAGCAGCGGCCTTTGGGCCTGCATGTAGCCTACCTTTTGTTGTGCGTGTGCGTGCATGTGTGTGTGTGTGTGTGTGTTTTGCACCGTCACTTTTAGGTCTACACACGCCTGCAACGCTGACATTTACCTCTAAATCATTGCTGATTGGCCTCCGCTGGACTGTGCATCCCCAAATGCTGCAGCAGCATGCTTCCCTTGTTTATCCTGTACATGTGATGCAGCATGCTCGGTCAGCCTTGTTTGTCCATGCCACACTGTCAATAACAGGTAATGACAACCAAGGCGCTCCTGCACGCCTCAAACCGGGCTCAGAAAGGCGCACGTTTTGGTGAAAGCGGCAATTATCATGGAATATCAACCCGGAAGCTATTAGTGTTTCATTTACGCATTATTTTACAAATAACCGCACCAATAAGAAGATTTATAAGGCCTTTGCAGTCTTGACTCACTTGCCCTTATTCTAGATCTGACACACGGAGGACATGTTTTCATCACATTTTTTTAGCTTTCAGTTAAAAAAATTAATTCTCCATAGATCTTATGGCTCAGTCAGCTGTAAATATAATGACCACAGTGTGTTTATTTATTTCTTTTTTTATTATTTCCACAGACGCTTGCGGCCTGTCAGACGCGGCTCACATCGAAAGCCTACAAGAGAAGTCGCAGTGCGCCTTGGAGGAGTACGTCAGGAGCCAGTACCCCAACCAACCCAGCCGCTTTGGCAAACTGCTGCTGCGGCTGCCCTCTCTACGCACCGTCTCCTCGTCGGTAATCGAGCAGCTGTTCTTCGTCCGCTTGGTAGGTAAAACTCCTATTGAAACCCTCATCAGGGATATGCTATTATCCGGGAGCAGCTTCAACTGGCCTTACATGTCCATCCAATGATCCTAATATGTCACACAAAAAAAAAAAACAGAGAGGAGGAGGGAAAAAAAAGGACCAAATTTCTGCAACCCCCCCACTCCCCATCCTACTTCAAGAAGACTATATATAGGACCTTTTTTTCTGAGAAACTTTGCGGAAGACATTACTTTTTTTCTGTCTTCTGGGACTGTGATGGAATACATTATGTACAGAAAAATATTGGAACTGGACTTTGCGCCTGTGTAAATCCGCACCCTCATCTTCAAGAACAGTACTCTTCATTTTGTAAAATACTAGTCTTTATTTTCTTTTTTTTTTTTGTAAAAAAAAATACAAATAAAAGAAAAAAACATCATATGCGCAGTAAGAAAAAAAATGAATCAAGACTTAGCGGGAAAAATAATGTTTCCAAGCAATTATAAGAATTGTCCTGTGTCTATGTACCTCTCTGTTTTGTATTTTTTCTGGTTCCAAACCAGGGTTTCTGTGATTCTATACTAATAATTTTTTGATATAACCTTTTGCTTCTTATAATGAGTGCGATATATGTTGTCGAAGCTATGTTCTCCAGGAATTAAAAATTGAAGTGAGAATTTAAAAGAATAAAAAAAAACAAGACAAATAAAATGAATTTAGACGAATAAGAAACAGTCTAATCGCTGTGACAATATCAACACTGATGGTTGAACTTTTTATTTTATTTGATCTTTTTTTTATATATATTTTTTGGACCCCTCCCCTTCTCCTCCCCCCAACTGATACGATGGACCTGCAGCAGAAGCAGCAAAACAAAACTGACCTCCAGGACGTTTTTACTGACATTTTTACTCCGTCTGGGGCGCCTTTCCCCCCCTCCCTCCCTCCCCTCCATCCCCTCCCCTGGACCACGAGTGCGTGTGGAGTCGATCATCAGTCAAAAGAGAGAAAAAAACGGAGAGACATGAAATTCAAAAAGCACTTTTAATATATCATTTCATATACATTTTGTTTGTTTCGTCTTGAAGATTTTCATTGTTTCTTGAATTTTATTGGTTGTTGCCTTCAATTTTTTGCTTACTCCATGATGCAGCTTTTATTTTAATTTTTTTTTTTTTTTGGCAGAAGGGTCGGTTGATGAAGTTGTGTGACGGTGACTGTACTATTAAAAAAGAAATAGGCAACAATGTCTCACTCTCAAGCATTTTCCTGGGCACCACGTGTTTTCTTTTTTTAACAAATAGAAGGAAATGTGAAGGTTTTTTTCTTTTTCATGTGCGCTGCTACTACGGTTACTGAAACCACTGTTAAAACCTACCTGTGAATGCAAATTGTTACACGGGATTAAAGGGGGATCATAATTGCACAATAGAGGCACATATTACATTTGGAAAGAACCATGACATAACTGACAGTGCGGATACAAAGAAGAAGGAGACAATACCGGCCTGTGAGCGCATTAATGTTTAATATTTCCCCCCTTTGGGAAGCCTCTAACACAGAGCCACCTATAACCTTCCTCCTGTGGCTTAATCAGGGTGATTCTCTGCAAACTAAACAATAACATCCCCCTCCCCGTCTTTCTCTCTGTCTCTCTTTCTTTCTCCTAAAATATATATAAAAAAAAACTCTGCCCTGATAGCGCATTGCATGCTCTGTATTGACGTGGGCGTCATTTGGCAAAAAAAAAAAAAAGGGTAAGGGGGCCCCCACTGCAAAGGTGCTGTGATATGCGTGATCAATCTGGAAAATGTATTTTACAGCATGTAAGCCAGTCGATAGGAACACCGAGTGTGATGCATTGTGTGGGAATGGAGAGGGAGGCAGGGAAAGAGAGAGAGAGAGAAAGAGCGAGAGAGAGAGAGAGAGAGAGAGAGAGAGAGAGAGAGAGAGCTGAGACAAACGAGAGGAAAAGCGAGTTAGAAGAAAGTCAAGTGCATGACAGTGTATGCGTGTGTGTGTGTGTGAGAGAGAGAGTAACAGGGGGGAAAAAGATGTGGCCTTGGTTTGCTTGATACAGTCAGAATGTAATGAGTCCATCGATAAGTCCTCAGCGTGTGAGATGGGGTTTACGCACCAACACTGCCCTTGCTTTGGTCCATCTCTGCACCGTCTTTGTCTCCCTTAACAGTCAGAAATGACTGAAGGGAGGTCCAGAGTATTTACCTGCCCTTGCATTACAGTCACAGCGTGAGGAGAGATGAGACATGGTTAAAGAAAAAATGCTCGGTGTTCTGAGGAAGAGAATATGGTTAAGGCTTGACATTTCCTGAGTTATGGCGAGCTGCTTTCTGTGTCATTTCGCCCAAATCTTTGTCTTCGGCTTTGGCAGTGATCAGGGAGAGCAGAGCGGGGATGTGATAACCGTTAGCCTGTCTAATTATCAGCCCGGTGTTGTAAGGTCCTTTTTGCAATGCTTGTGCCCCCCATCCACCCACCCAAAAAAAGAAAAGACAAAAAATAAAAACTTTTAAGGAGTAACTGCACCTAATAAAGGTATCATGTGGCTTACTTGTGAGGTCATCTGACAACGCATATTTGATTTTCTGCGGGTTACGTCCGCTGAAAATGGCCGTGAAAGCAAAGAAGTGACGTTTTCTGCAGTATTAGTGCAGGGCTGGGGATGTGATCATCCTTTCCCCGACCTTTAGGTCAGGCGAAAGTTGGAACAGAAGAAGCTGGTGGGATCCTTCCTCCTTCCCCTGTTGCAGATTATGCTCTGAGCTGAACAACAACAGAATAAAGACAAATAAAAGAAAGCAAACATATTTCCGTGGTATTTAAACTAAAATTACGTGAAAGGTTGTTATTATTTCAACTTTAGCGTATTGGTAGCTGACCCAACCGATGACAATCCGCAGGTCTTACTGGCCATTACGCACATTTCTTCTGACGTTGTCGTTGTTGTTTTGGCGTTTTTTATTAATTATTTTTTTATTTTTACTCTATTATATTTTATGTTGATCCGGACTTTAAAAAAAGTGTGTTTGCATGGTTATTAAACGTAGCTTTCAGCTGCTTGTCTCCTTTATAATGTATTCGGAATCCCCTCCAGAGTAACTATCTTTTATCCCCTTGCTGAGAGCATTCTGTTCTACAATTGTTACACTGCAGGCTATATAAAGCGACGGTTCAAAAAAAAAAAAAAAAAACACATAAAATGGTGGCATGTGTTGCCAATTAACGTTTCAGTAAAGAGTAACGGCAATACGAATGAAACACACGAGGACTCCGGGAATAAAGTGCTGATTTCTGCTGATTTAGTGATGGAGGCTTAATTTCTTTATTTGTGTAATATTTAAAATGTTAAAATGGCACATTTTCTCATTGGTTTGTTTGTCCAAACAAAATTCTTATTTTATAGTACGACATTAGCTATTGTTAATTAAAGCTAAATATGAAAGGAAAGAGAGATTGGATGGAGAGAAAAGAAAAAAAAAACCCTGCGCTGTCAGGTTAACTGCGGTGGGTAAAAGGAGACGGATATGAGGAAACGCCGGTCACCAAAGTGTTACAGCGAAATGAGTTTAAATAACCATTTACCTTTGTCTGGTTTCATTCATCAAACCACAAGTGGAGGACTCCCAACACGGGCGGGGGCTATTTGTTTGCTTTTACACAAGCAGCTGGGTGCGATTTCACGTTCGAGATATCTGTCTGAAAGCGAAACATTTATTATCCGAAGTTGTCAGTGAGCCCTATTTCTCTGGAAACCCCTTCAGTGCGCGCCGGCGTTGCCGCGTTCTGCAGCGGCGAAAAAAAAAAAAAAAAAAGAAGAAGAAGAAGAAGAAGACAAAACGTCCTATTTGGCGTCACACGTCACTACTTTTCACTTAGAAGAAACAGCAACAGCAGCTCGGCCACATTTGACAAATACGGCTGTTTGAGACAATAACAGTTTCCAAATAGCCGGGGCTCCCGCGTATATAAACGAATGGGGAGCCCCCCCCCCCCCCCCCTCTCTCTCTTTCTCTCTCCCTCCATCTGAAGTGTGACGTGGCTTATTTCTCATACTGTCACATGCGTTAAAAAAAATGACAACAAGT
Source organism: Fundulus heteroclitus (assembly GCF_011125445.2). Lineage (NCBI taxonomy): Eukaryota > Metazoa > Chordata > Actinopteri > Cyprinodontiformes > Fundulidae > Fundulus > Fundulus heteroclitus. The sequence continues at coordinate 30,284,070 of NC_046372.1, forward strand.
GATCTCGCCGTATAAGCTCATCCATCCGCCCTGGGTTTTCAAGATGGCTGGGAACTGATGGCCAAAAGGACACAGACGTAGCCTATGCTGGGGCAGGGGTGTGCCACATCTCAGCATCCAGACGCCCAGCTTCTTGTTGCATGGGCTCTATATTCAGTCGGTGGCACAGATAAGTCCGCAGACCACACAGGCAACCTTTGAGCCATGGATCAAATCCAGCCCTTCTGGAGCTACGAATGTAACACATAGGGGGGGAGAGGACGCCTGCCTCCCTACTTATAGACGCGCACACGCCCGACTGTTGGAACGGTGCGAAAGGCGCGTATAATGTATGTTTGCGGTGCGCCCGTGCGTATCCACTAACCATACGTAAGCGTATGTGCTGAGGGAGAGCCAGAGGGGGAGAGAGAGAGAGAGAGAGAGAGAGAGAGAGAGAGAGAGAGAAAAAGAGAGGGAGGGGAGAGGTGATTGTGAGAAAGCCCGGATCGCTGTGTAAGCGGATCTCTTTGTGTTGATTTAGGAAGACGTCTGCTGTATATAACGTTCAAGGCTGATAATATCATTGCCTGGCCAGATAAATAAAGCATTGGCCAAAACCATCGGGTCAGCTATCGATCCGCTTTTTCTCCCTGAGAGAGCGAGAAGGCGGGGTGGACAGGAGGAGGAGGAGGAGGAGGAGGGGGAGAGAAGGAGAGAAAGGGAAAGAGAGAGAGAGAGAGAGACCTCACTCATTAGCATTCCACAGCCATGGACTAAACGCTGACAACTAACAGAGATATCCAGCTCTACACCAGTGCATGCCCCCCCCCCCCCCCCCACTCCTCCCACCCCACCCTCGGCCCTTCATTTCCAGCGGACAGATCTCTCGTCACAGCCAGCGCGTTTTTATTTATGCCCTCTTCACTCCTTCTTGCACGAATAGACCCTTGCACAAGAAAGAGAAAGAGAAAAAAGCCTCTAGTAAAGTAAGGCAGAGAGAGAGAGAGAGAGAGAGAGAGAAAGTGGAAGGGGTGGTGGTGGGGGGTGATGTTGTAAAAGCTGTGGAGAAGTGACAGCGCTAAGCGCACCGGCTTTGCTTGAGAGAGATACAATTGTGTGTGACGTGACAAAATAGAAGTGGGAGACGTTTTAAATTGCGACCCGGGAACAAAAAAAATGCGGTTGCTTGGATATTTGAGGACAGAAAATTGGGCCGAAAATAAAGTATAGGACTAAATACTATCACTATATAGAAGTGGAAGGGCTTTAGAAGTGATTCATTTATTTAACCACGTGATGCTTCGTATTATTGCTCTACGGTGCATTCAAAAAGTATAAAATACAGTAAAAAAATATACATTGTGGGTAGACCAAAATCAGCTAGCTCAAAAATATTTCAGTGGTGAACATTTCATCGGTTTTAATCTTTTTTTTTTTATTAAAAAAATAACTTTTGAAGTTAACAAGTACCAAAGGGTCTGTCAAGGAATTGTTGTGGACAAGTCCCGCTACCCCGCCCATTCAGACGTCTATATCTTAATGTGCTCTAGTCGCGCCATCTAATGACAGCTGCTCATCTGATAGTAGCTCCTTTCCAAGTTTTTCTTTTTCCTCGTTTTCCTCCCCTCCCGCCCCACCCCACCGTGGGGCCCCCCCTCGGTCTCTGTCTTGCTTTGTTGTTTTAAAATATGCATGTCTCTCTCCGGAATGCCAGTCACGGGTCCAAACTTTGTGTGCCCCAACCTCCCACATGATGAAATGATCCTTTTAAAAGCGGGCTCAATATGTCTCAATCTGCACTTCTCTCCCTCATCAACCAAAGCCTTCTGGGTTTGGGACGCAACCCCCATATATATATATATATATATATATATATATATCGCACTGCATGGCGGACTTTATTTCTTAGCGATGAAGAGGAAGACGCGGCTGGATCAAGACAAGTTTTGAAGTTCTGTCAACGATGGACGAATGAAGATCCATGGTTCATGGCAGAAAAAGGGGAGAAAGTAAGGTTCATTTTGACGCTCTCTCTCTTTCTCTCTCTCTCTCTCTCCCCCTCTCTCTCTCTCTCCCTCACTCTGTTTATGTGTCCATGTGTCTGTCCTGTTGATGTTCGTGTGTGTTCCACAGCCTAGGGGGAGTGGGTGAAAAAGACAGAGGGAAGTTTGAGAATAAAATAAAAGGGGAGGAGAATATATATATATATATATATATATATATATATATATATATATATATATATATATATATATATATATATATATATATATATATATATATATATATATACAGTATGTCTGTAAACTTGAGTGTGCAACTTGCAACTTTCTTCTCCTGCTGCCAACAGTTGTTTGCATGGATGCTGGTGAAGGGAAACCACACTATATAACGAGCAGGAAGAGCAGTAAAAGGAAATGCTTGAGTTTAAAGGGGGAAAAAGTGAATCGGATGTGTAAGCGTGCAGTTCGAGTGGAACTTCTAATTCCTCCTGTCAGAGTATGAGAGCATGTCAATATAGAAGAGACAAATGCAGAAGATGATTGCAGATGCAGGAGTTTAAGCCGAAGCCTGTTGCTTCTTCTCCAAACATTAACCTCCCATGAGCCCTGCAGCATCTCATCCGCACCATAATCCACCCTTTCCAAAAGAGAAAAAGAAAATGTAAACACACCGGGAGTCATCCGGAGAGCAGCAACAAACAAATTGAATTTAATCACTGTGTTCATTTATTAAATTCAGACACGTTTTAATAGACATCCCCAACCGTCTGATTATGTCAACATATGGGAGGGCCACGCATGCAGCAAGGCCTGGGCTTACATACCTGATAACGCCTGGGCTTTTCAGGCAATATTTACGGCTTTCTCTTTCTAATACGCTCCAGATGGCGTGTGTGTGTGTGTGTGTGTGTGTGTGTGTGTGTGCGCGCGCGCGCGCTTGCGTGCGTGCGTAAATGCGTGCTCCAACCGCAGTCGGCCGACCTCCTCGATATTTTACTCAACAGCATTTTGTCGCAATCACATCAACGCCTGGGATTTGTTGTTGACCCACTTTCATTGAGTTTTTGTTGAAAGAAATTGCATACAATAAAACAACTACAATCCTTGAACAACGCCGGCCGTGTGCGTGCGCATGCGCGTTTACTTTTAAGGTAAATTAATATATATATATTAAAAAAAATGCATTATAGCGCGCTCTTCAAATCTTCCCCACTTCATGGTTTGATGGATTAATATGTTATATAGACAAAACACACAGGCCGCATTCATGCCTGACCAATCTTTGTTGGTGCCTGTGCGCTTTTTTTTCTCAGCAAGTCACTCAAGCAGAATAATGCGTGAAAAGATATAATCCACTGAGCCCACACCCTCTGCAGTCCTCTGCCATATTATCCTCTGACAATGGATTGGCAAGCTTTTCAGCAGGTATCCAACTTCTCCTCTAAACACAGACGAATTACATTTGCTGGAGATTTGACTGATAGACTCATTTGATTTCTGTCAAATCTATCTATCTATCTATCTATCTATCTATCTATCTATCTATCTATCTATCTATCTATCTATCTATCTATCTATCTATCTATCTATCTATCTATCTATCTATCTATCTATCTATCTATCTATCTATCTATCTATCTATCTATCTTGCTGTTAGAATTTAACTGTATAAGCTAAATTTAATTTTGATTTGTCAATTATTATGCCTGAGTGGGAATTCTTTGTTTTACAGCTAAAAGACACTCAGCTAAATTAGTTACATTCTAACAATGTATTTAACGTTTTGCTCATTTGGTGTTTCCTTGCATGTTGACAAGAAACAAAAATAAGAATTGGTTTGTGATTAAGGCATAAAGAGTTACTGAAAGGATAAGAATGTTTCTAGTTTTCGCCTAAAAAGCTGACATGGAAAGTTTTTTTTTTTCTTTCTTTCTTTCTTACAGCTCAGATAGGCCATTCATTACAAACAGACTGCCTCAAGGTTAGGAAGCTCATCTTGCTAGCGAGATTTACTGTGGCTCGAGTGCTGCCGCCGAACAGCTTCAGGCATAAATGACTGAATTAGTAAGAAAAAAGTATTAAAATATACCTGCTTTAAAAGGGTGTTATGTGAAACAGAAAAGATGCAACATCCACTGGCAGTGACTGCATCAGGATCAAGGGGTTTGGGTTGCTAGCAAGTTTAGCATTAGCACTAGCATTGTAGCAAAGGTAGTTTAGACATAAAAGGCGGTAAAATAGTAATACACATTTTAAAATCTGTTCTAAAAAGGTGGAATGCAAACCCATTGCACAAAAGCCACAGCTAAGGTGCTGTTGATTGGTAAATTGGCTACCTTCAGGTGGAGAAGTTAAGCTTGCAGGTTCCCCATTTAGCAATGGGACTAAATTATTTCAGGTCCAAAATGTTACTGGACTAGTAATGAAGTTTCTGAATCCTTAATAGAAAGGTGGTATAAAAACCGTCTCCTTATCAAACCAAAGCTAAGATGTGCCATTTGTTGCCAGCCACTGCATCACGGCTATGGGGCTCAGCATGCTAGCCAGTTTGACTTTAGCATTAGCGCTCTCACCAAATTTGTTGAGTCATAAGATCTTTTTGTAATGGTAACAGATATTTTAAATCTATTGGGAAATGGTGACATGTAAATCCTAAGATGTGACATTTAATTAACCTTCTCAGTCAGTATTTTTAACAGCTCTGAACTTTTTTATTATGTAGCTATTTATATTTACTCATAACAAAAACCCATATAAACAAATCAGCCTTACTGCGTTCTCACACGCCATAAATAGCCACCTCTGTTCAAAAATATTTAGTTTGGATGTATTACCAAAATAAAACAGCTAACCAGAATTAAACATTTACAACTTGTGCTTGATTAATAATTGAAACGCATTTAATAGCTGGCATCGCTCTCAGAAATTCTAATTTCTAGTCTATGATAAAGCAGAGGGCATCCTAGGAAGATATTGTCCATGCATGCCTCGGTGTGCCGCTCTGGACAGTGGTAAGGTATCCCCCACTGAATCCCCTTTTTAGTCTCCGTGCATGGATCCTCCTCTCTCTCTCTCTCTCTCTCTCTCTTCTTCTTCTCTGTCTCCAGCTCCCAGCCACCTCAGAGGACACGTTGATAAATACGCGTCCTTTTTTTTTCCATCTTACTCAGCGCCATCCATCAAATTTGTGCGTCCATGTTACACGTCTGCGCTGGAGGGAAGTAGGAAGAGGATGCCAGCAGGCGCGCAGAGAAACACACTCTAAAAAAGCGTCAACAAGGGAGGTGTTGTTTCCATATACAAAGTGAATAATTACCGTCTTCTCGGTGAGAATTGTCTTAACCCGGGCCATATAAGGGTTATGTGCTCTTAGGAGGGGAAAAAATGTGCCACAATCTTTAGCTGCTGTTAGGCGAGCAGATAACTTCTTTACGCACGGCAACTAATGCGTTTTGATAGATGGATGGAGCGTGTTTCTCTTATTATTATTTCTGGCCCGGCCGAAGCTTGGGCCATCCCAACAGAAGACCCATCACCCTGCGGTTGCAGACTCCTTTGTGGCCCCACATACCGCCGCTGTGATTATAGAAGTGCCTCCTCTTCCCTTGTTAAAGAAGCAAAGCTCTAATCTAGCTTCTGTGTCGCCCCCCAAAGCCAGCGTGCGCTACGGTTGAAATGTGCGTGCGCGAAGTGGTGAGTGGGGGTCGGTCTGAGAGAGAGAGAGAAGACGGGAAGGGAAAGGGAAGGGTGGGAGGAAGAGAGAGAGAGAGAGAGGGGGGGGGGGTACAAGAGAGTGGCCCTTTCCCTCATTTGAGTGACACGACCCCTCTCTCCTCTTCAAAGGCCACGCAGAAATAAACGCATCTCATTTGAATGCCGATTGTTTTTTTTTTTTTCTTCTTCCCTCGGTGGTATTTTACAGCCAAGATTTCACCAATCGGAATGTGTATTTTATTTTCATCCCCCTTCTCTCCATGCGATATATTGAATTGGGCTGGTTCGGGTGGCAGGCTATTCAATATACCCATCTCTCCACGTGAAGCGTTCTGCATCCAGTGTGGTATTTTGTCCACCAACAACCCCACCACCACCACCACCACCCACTACACACACTCCCACCAAATTCATTTGCATCCGCTGATGATATCAGCAAAGAATTACTGGCACCGTATGAGGCAGTCTAGCTGGGGGGGTGGAGGGGGTGAATTGGGGGGGGGGGGGGGGTGGAGTGGAGGGGGTGAGGAGAGAAGGCTTATTTGGATAAAACCGGACCGAGTGGACACACGGCCCTAAAGGTCAGTCGCCCATTCATGTCAAGGTGGCAGGGGGTTGGTGTGTGTGTGTGTGTGTGTGTGTGTGTGTGTGTGTGTATATGTGTGTGTGTGTTATGTGGAAGGGGGGGGGGGGGCTTATTTGAAACGGGCGTATATTTGAGGCGACGGGAGTGAAAAGAAGTGGTCCACAGAGCTCGTCATACTTCAAATGCGCCCAGTCACATCTACTTTCTTTTTTTTTCTCCCCTTCTCCACGACGGTGGGCGGTACGGCCATATAAGCCGGGGGTCTCTGTGTGTCGTGGCGCAGGCCTGCAGAGAGCGCGGCAGCAAAGCGCGACATGTGGACCGGAGGAGCGGAGTCACAGATGTCCATAGCTGCACACATCCAGACAATATATATATATATATATATATATATATATATATATATATATATATATATATATATATATATATATATATATATATATATATATAATTCAGATTGTTTCCAGGAATTCTTCTTCGATGCCTCCGTTTGACTTGTGTGCGAAATGAATCAAAATGAGGATTTCCCGTTTAATGCCGCTGATCTCACCTTCCAGGCTTGTTTACGGCGCCGCAGTTCTCAGCCGTTCTCAGGTGACGCTATAGCTCCGATATGACGGAGCAAGCCTATAATTTTCTGATTACTAGCCTGCCATTTTGGTGATGGCGCAAAATGTCAAGGATTTACTTCTGAGGTGAAAAAGAACTAAACAGAACATGACTATATGTGGTGTTTATTATACGTGAAGGGGGAAAAAACGGAAATTTTACATATTTTAATGGGAATCGCTCAATTTTAGGGTAGATTTCAAGTGTTGTTTTTAAGGTAATAAATCACCAATAACCTGAAGCTAATTACACCATTACCACGGAGCAGAAGCTATAACACAATCATAAAAAGTATATAGAAATGAAACCCCACATCAATATTTTCCTCAGTTATTGAGTAAATGAATTCAGCGCTCTAACCCATGGTTTATGTGGGTTTAGAACACAACCTACTTTTCATGTTTGTGGTTTGTGTCCACCGTTGTGTACACACAAGCTCTCCCCCACACATTTAAATGCATTTATCAATGCAGAGTTATGTTTATATAATCAAATTGGGTGGGTTGCGTGACATTAAATGGAGAGCTAATTTGGTTGTAATAATTATTTCAGAACTTCTGTTACAAGTGGGTCCAGGCGGTCTGAGCTTGATTTCCATACAAGGAAACTTTTACGCAGAAATCAAGTGCCCAAGGAAACAAATGTAAACATTTTTGACTTCACTCGTTAGGGAGGAATTATCAGCCGATTGGGCCACGATTCATGACGCACAGTGTTGATTCAATCCCAGTATGTTAAACACGTTAAAGAGTACATTACATGGATGCATGGATGATGTATGTGCATTTTGTCCACAACTAAAATATCAGCACAGCTTTGCAAATGATCCGGGTCTGGTTTGTGCGTATTTTACGCAGCTGATTCCAAACATTTCCCGTCTTATCGTAGCCTCAGATGAACACTGTCACCGAGGCTCTCCTCTGTTCCAACGGAGCTTTGATCGTCTCAGATATACAGCGCCTGCATTGATCGCCGCGCTATTACAGCTCACGTTCCCCTCCGTTTCCTCACGTCCACGCGTCTATACCACCGCCAGTCGTATTATTCCTCCTTGTTATTACCATCATTGTCAGTAGTAGCTGTAGCCGTATTGCTCATTCTGAATGTGTCTTTAAGCGTGCCCGTTGCTGTTATTGCGCCATCATTACCTGCAATGATGGTTACAGTGAATGAGACTGAGCTGTGTTTGTATATGAAGCAAATGAGCGCGGCGAGGACGATAAGAGGGGATTAGACTGCGTGTGTGCGAGGAGAGGGTTGGAAGCTCTGCTGGTTTTTATGCTATGCTGTTTATTTATTTATTTATTTATTTATTTATTTATTTATTTATTTATTTATTTATTTATTTATTTATTTATTTATTTATTTATTTATTTATTTATTCTTTAAGTGACCAGAACCTGCTGATGAGCATCACTGGAACGTCCTTTCTTTCAGTAAAAAATAATAAAATACTTGCAACTACAACATGTGCATGGATTCAACGTTAGCTTATTGCGCACGTGAAATTCCAAAATAAATGACGACATTGATCGAGATTGTGTTAAGTAAGGGAGCCAGCAGCACTCTTTCTTCTGGGTCAATCACTTTTCTATTTGGATTTTTACTTTTTTCCCTTGAATACGATAAGATATTTTTAATGTGTCGTTTTTTTTTTTGTACTGGTCGGCCTATACGACATATGCATCATTTAATTCAGTTTCTGTAAAAAATAAATAAATAAAAATAAAAAAAATAAAGCCGCACACACTTTACTCTAGGACTGATCAGTCACATCGGGTTAAGGATTGACTATAATTTACACAGCAGTAACTTGGATCTCTCCATGACTTGAATTTGTAAAGTTTCTACTCTCTGAAAGACTCTAAACCGCGGTGTTTATTGTTGCGCTGCCCCATTCGCCGTGCGCGTAAAAACAAATAAATAAATAAAATAAGGCAGCCTCCTGCTCAGACCCGACCCTTCAGAGACGTCTGTGATCGTTTCTGCCTCGCTTTGCTAGATGGCGCTCTGCGTCGTGGGACCCTCCAAACAAGAACCGCCCCGCAGTCTCTCTCTTTCTTTCTCCACACTGTGCTCTCTGAGCCACGGTCCCCGGCGAGGCGCAGCACCTTTCCCATTCTTCTTCTTTTTTCTTTTTTTTTAAACCGGGGGTTTCCACAGCTTCTGCAGACTTTTGCATGATTTTAAGGTGGCAAATATATCTCCTTTCTAATGACATTATCCAGTGGAGACATATATTTTGTTAAGCCGTGAGATGGCATTAATCACAAGCAGCGATCAGTTGGGCATTAGATTAAACTGCAAACTGACATAAGTCCGACTGTCATGCAGCGTTTGCGCGTTTGATAATTGTTTTACAAATCCAGCCTTACAGGACACATGCAATTATTGCGATTTAATTGTAAATATGAAGATGATAATAAGAATAATAACACGACTATGACTTCTGAAAGGATGGAGATCATTTGACAATGAGGCAATGGAATAAAGGGAAATTACAGCCAGAACAGAAGCAGCACATTTTACGCTTGAAATATTTTAATTGTGGAGACACATCATTTGTTGGAAAACGTACCATTGAAAAATAAAGCATAATTTTAGATAAAAAAAGCTAAATTAACGAATTTCATTTAATTTTTTATTATTGAAAATATATTTATTTGTTTACACACCAGAATTTGTGTGGCTTTTTTTCACGATCGTCTGCCTCATCTAATGGACTAACTGGCCACTCTGAATAAAGAAATAAAGAAATAAAGAAAATGGTCATCTCTCCTCTGTGTTTCGATGTGCCACTGCAGTTACACTTTCACTAAATAGCGGCTCGTCGTTTCTTGACGTTGATGAATGTGTTGGAGACTCTCAGAGGCTTTTACAGCTGTCTTAAAACGCGCCGTGGCCCCGCAGAGCAGCCGCAGACAGATCAGGTGCTTTGCCGGAGCCTTTCTTACACGGCGATCAGTGACAAAGAAACACACTCTCTAAAAGAAGAGGTCTTTTTCCTTTCTCTTTTTTTTCATTTCTTTCTTTTTTCTTTCTTTCTTTCTTTTTTTATTGTTTGTTTTGTGTGACGACCTTCTGCAAATATTTTATCTTGAAGTAGAATTTACGCACCGTTTTGGATACTCCAAATATTTAAGAGGGTAAATTCAGGTAACCCTTGCGACATTATGATAAATTGGGGATAATTTTGAGGGAAACACAGTAATGATAAATATTTATACGTTTTAAATGATATTCTTTAAGTTTATAGAAATACAAAAAAAGAAACCGTCTTCTTTCTCTCCATGTGGCATTGCTCCTCCACATGAAGAGGCGGAAAATAAAAATGTGCACTCACATTTGAGGTCGACATAAATATCCTTTTTCTAATGCCACATATATTTTTATTTTATTTTTTATTTTATTTTTTTGCATCGGTTGCGAACAGCCACAACAGACTGCAGAGAAAACGTTTTATTAACTACACCGATCAGATCGCTCATAGAAAATAGATGAGGGGAGCACACTGACTGGGATCTTACCTCCCAGAGTTTGCAGAACAGTCACATGCAAGGTTTCACTTTTGATTAAGCTGTATTATCAGATTGTTCCTGACACCCCCCCCGCCACACACACACACACACACACACAGACACACTCACAGTCACACTTCCTCCCCCCTCTGCTGTAACCTGGGTGGTTTGGCACAGCAGGCTCACTTGTATACAGTATGAGAGGGGGCCTCTCCACCTGCAGCTTCCCCCCAGTCAGGTATCACCTCATTCCCTGCTAAAGCCCCCATCTCACTCTCCCCCTGCTATATCTGCATGAGTTACCTTGGAGCACATTGTTATTACTATTATTATTATTTTTCAAACATTGTGCATGGACCCTGTCATACATTTTGAGTGTTTGGGTAGAGAAAAAGGGAGGGAGGGAGGGGGGGGGGGTTCCTTGGTATTTGTTTGCTTCGACTTAACAAGCCATCATCCCACACATGCATATACAGAGAATTGGAAATGGCTCGGAGATCCCGCAGGCAAAAGGGTGGGTTGCAGGTTCAATTAAGGTGGAATAATGCATGGGGATATAGCATGAGATGACCTCGATTGAAATTGATCAGAAGGCACTGTAACAAAAACAAACAAAAAAAAAAGGTGGGGGGGATACTTTTTCTTTGTTTTGACTTTCTGTATCATCTCCAACCGATTCAGCTTGTTTTCAGGCTGCAGAGCCGGTCCAAGGCTGCATGAGGCCCCCAAAGAGAGTTGGATTGAGAGGGAGCTCAAAGTACCACGAAGCACCAAGTTCAACCAATATTCTCCCCGTATCATTCATATTTAGAAGTTTAAGCATTACCGGTCCAATCAGAAAGGAATAGTCGCCCAATCTGCCGCGCGAACCGGCTCGGCAGCTCTCTGGCTTGCATGAACCACGTTCCATGATTTACAGTGCAAGATGATGCTGTCTGGGGTAAAGTGTGCATGTCTGAAAGGATGGAAAGACATTCTGAATGAGAGCTTTGGGACTGTTCTGGTTGAACGGAAGATGGCACATTGGTTTCCATTCACTTCTTTAAAACAAATACTTTTCATTAGTTTTGTCCCTTGTTTCTACATGTGGGATGGGAAGCTAATGTACTTCTAAAAATGGAAACCATTTAACAACAAAACATTTTACTCGTAGAAAGATCTTGACATCTTGACCTTTTTGCTTTACACACAGCATTTCGAATATTAAGAATAAAACACGTTGCTTTACACAACTAACATTGAAGTTTACATTTTTAAACCTGACACTTCTAATCCGCTGCCTAGTTTGCTTATGACTCGGGCCGGCCTCAGACTGACTCAATGTTTTTTTTTGTTGGGGGGACGGGGTGGAGATAATCTGAATATAAAGTTATAAAAATCCTGTGTCTAGACTAATTCACTCATCTTTGACATTCCTTTCTTTCTTCCCTTAATCAAATTTGCCAAATTTAAGCTGCAGGATTTGGGAGCCTATAATCGGCCATTTTGGGTCCAATCCCCCTTGAATGACAGAGAATCAGAAAGGTTTGTCACAAATTCTTCAGTAGAAAACACGATATTTCACCGCCACAGTGGGGATTTTAACGAATTAGAATATCTCACTGCTCGGCTGCGATAATAATAGTTAAAAAAAGAGGGGGAGAGGTATGGGATTGAGGCGCACGCTTGTTAAGTAACTTGCTGTCAGTGTAGTTAGCAGAGCTCTGATATGGACGGTGGCTGCAGAGCCTCATCTCTTGGGGTTTTAATTAACAAGCTGTCTCAAAGCTGTAGAGCTCCATCAAACAGCCTCTCTCACACTACTCCCCCCTGCCCAAAAAAAAAAAAAAAAAAAAGAAAACAGCAAATCCCTCTCCCCGTCACTGCCTTGGGCTCTCCCTCAAACTTTTTTTTTTCTTCCACACTTAAATCAACTTGTTACTAAACCATCCGCCAGCTGAAGGGGTGCAACTGTACTCCGAGACGATCTGCAGGAATGTAAAACTGCCTGTCGTCGGCGTCCATTTGCGCGCACCGACGCGCACGCCTGGCGCAGCAGACGTCCATCTACCGCGCGTATTCTGCTGGCTTTGACTTGGCCTGAACGGCGGCGCGCAGAACTGTTGCTGCGTTTCCTTTTTGTTGTCTGCAGCTTTTCTGATGGAGCGATGGGTTGTATGGTCTGTGAGTCTTCAGTCTGCTTCACAAATGTCGGACTGTTCCCCTCCTAATCCGCAAACCGTGGTATGAGGAGAATAGTTGGGCCTACTTTACGAATTCCAACTTCAGAAGTTGCTTCAAATGAAACAAACACACAGACAGTGGTTGGATGCTGACAGGCCGGGCAAGACAGGTTTGTTTGTATGGCCCAAATTTAGCAATAAGACAATTCAAAGTGCTTTACATGATGAACCCCCCTCCCCCCCAGCTCCAAAGGACATTAATAATAAAAAGGAAAATAAGCTATAGAGTGAAATTAATGATGTTAAATTAATTTTGGTGGCAGCCTTATCTTTTTCTGTCTGACTCATTTGGTTTAGTCGTGCTCAGAGATCATCACTGCAATACAGGCTCAAAGAGGGACAGGTTTAACTGGCTTTGCTCACAAACAAACACAAACTTTGTCCTTCGTTAACTGACTCACTTGCATTATAGTGTGTGTGGCATGAGACTCAAGCAACAGGGATGATGAAAATCAGCTACATGAAATGATCAGTACAGGTGACATACCGATAAACTACAATAGGTTTTCTCCTCTGTGATTACTGCCACTGCATTTCTCAGGTATTTCTGACATCTGGTTATATGAAAGTTTAAACCATATGCTAACCAGAACTCCTCTAGGAATAAGGAGGCGCATGCTTGATTACATTCTTGACGCCTCCCCTGCTGAAGGGCCAGGGACTAAGTTGGAACCCTTAGTTTGCTTATGCCTTGGGCCTGTTCTGACAGCAATGGCTTCTGCATTTCCAAAAGAAATTGCTCTGGATGACAGACACTTTTTTTTATTTTACATTTTGGTGCTAAAATAACAAAAAAAAATCACTTTAGATTGTTCTATTTTTTTTTATTGTATATATTTTTTCTGTTTCTAACCCATTCTTTTTTGTCGAAAAAAAAAAGGCATCAGAGTTGTAAAACTGAGAGTAAAACAACGAGGTTTGAACCGCCTATGAAATATCTAGAAATTGGATGTAGGTTGGAGGGAAGCCTTCAGGGTGAAATCGAGTCTTTGAGCGTAGCTGGGTCTGCTGAGGCAGCTGGCGCAGCAGCCAGCGCAAACCGCCAACCTGCTCCTCTCGGTTTACCGCAGAGTCTCAGAGCGTAAGCTCTGGCCACAGCGAATATTTGTCTTTCTCCTCTCTCTCAGCTTGCAGTAAACTTGTTGGGCTCCCACCGTGGCCCAGATGAGGGGGGGTAATTTGATAGCTGGGCAAGGTCAAGACAGTGCGCTGTCAATGGCGCTGCGGCGGGAGCCGCCCTGGACGTTATCATCAAATTAGACTGGGACAAGTTTCAAATCAATGCCACCCCTCGGACGTCTGGAGACCGCCAGCAGCCGGAGTTAAAGTCCTAACAAGTCCCCCCTGACAGGTCAACACCTCAGCACAAACACACACCTCTGATGGTGCAGCCCCGCAGGTCAGCAGAGCTGTGTTGGCGAGATAAGCGCCAATCCCACTGAAGGCTGTGAGTGAAATCTAGCTGCAGGTCTGCTGTAATTCTGCAGGCGGTGCATGGGGATCGGCCAGTAAGGGGTGAGATAGAGTTTAAGATACTTTCCCCCCCTCTCTGTGTTTAAAGTTATCGTGTATTGATTTATCCGATTTTGTATTTGTGCATTTTTCTCTGGGAGGGTTAAGAAGCTGCCCCAATAAAAATAACAGGCTTGGCGTAAAACACGCGAGAATTAGCTTAAAAAAACAGAGAACTGCACTTGTTTGCTGCTTTGACTCAGCGAAGTCGTTAAGATATTGATTCGGTCAAATCCTTTAGGTAAACTTCCAGTGAGTAGACAAACATAAACACGACATCAGACTAGATAGGCTAAGTAGCTACAAGATGTCTAATTTTATCACCTGAGTGATTTAGGTTTGCACAAATTTAGAAAGTTAATGTAGACAGTTAATAGGTTCAATAACATTCTTTTTCCCTCATGTTTCAAACTTAATTTGAATTTCATCGACATACAGCATTTATAATGGTAACATATATATATATATATATATATATATATATATATATATATATATATATATATATATATATATATATATATATATATATATATATATAAATGTCGAGCAAAAATTGGATTTCAGAATAGCAAGTAAATTTCTGTCAAAAAAGACCCTGGACAAATGCAGGGAATGCAGGATCGTTTTATAGTTTAGCTCAGGAATTGGTGTATCAATCATGCAACACATCATTATTCTTTTGTGCTTTTAATTCTGAGACTTTCAAAATATGATCCGTTGAAGATGCTTCTTCTTTTTCTTTTTCTTCTTTTTCTTCTTTTTCTTTTTGAGAAAGCTTTTACCAGACTCCTCCTGTTTGCAACTTGGTCATTGTGCGCCGCTTTATCCCGTTGCATGTTACTTAGGGCCTACCTTAAATCAACAACGCGTCCTTTTCTTTACAGAGTCCACACAACGACTTATTTGTTTTTTCAGTTTTTAACCATATTTGTTTGATTGTTGATTTGTTTTAAGAAACCATTTTCTCCACCTGAACATCGAATTTTACCCTAATCCAATCAAAATGATAATAATAATAGTTATTATAATAATAAAAATCAAAGTAGCTAATTCAACTCCAGTGTTTCTGTCAAACTCGTCGTGTTCCGCGCGGATTGAACAGTTAATGGCTGTAAAAAGTGATCCGTCTCTTGACGGTTTTTCAACCACAAAGCTGAAAAGTTCAACATGATCTGGGAGTGCGTGGTGAGTGGACGGTGCCATTAGCGGCTATAAGAATGCATGTGTGACAGATCAGAGGAGTGTTCGAGTCGAGAGAGGAGAGGAGAGGAGAGGAGAGGGGCCACTGATTAGAGATGCTGCCAATCCGTCACTCCCCGACAGCTCTGGCTGCGGGGACAAACAGGGCTGGCCGCTCGTTAACTTCACACACCGGAGGAGCAGGTAAATTCACTCAGCTTCCTTCCCTCTCCTCTTCTGTCCTCCTCCGAACTCCCCCCTTTTCCCCCCACCCAGTCCTGCTGACTCAGGTAGCAAACACAATGGGGGCGAGGAGGAAACGCCATTCAAGCCCGAGGAAGGGCGCAGAGACGCTGCGTTGTGAACGGCTGATAAAGAAGTTCAATAGGCGGGAGGAGAGTCAGCGAGGCGTCGGGATGGAGAGGAGAGGAGAGGAGAGGAGAGGAGGAGGCGAGGCATCACAGGAAGCAGGATCCAAACAGACTGCAGGTCCCCCTCTAATAACGCCACCACATTAACCACGCAGATCCGAAATGAACCCGGCTCCGCTCGGAGAACCGTGAAATACACATCAAGAAACATCCACCTGCCAGATCCCTGCGCCTACCTACAGCCCCTCCGAGCGGACTCCCCTCCCCTCCCCTCTCCTCAGCCCTCAGCCCTCAGCCTGGGCTGTCTGTCATGGTGTGGCCCCGGCTAATTTGAGTTCATTGGATGGCAATAACTTCATTTAGAGCTCCATCTCTTTTTGGGGGCTGGATGTAATGAGGATGCAGGCAGACAGGGCGCTGCCGGTGAAAGGCCGCTCCCTCAGTAATAATAACTCGCGGATCTTCTTCTTCTTCTTCACCCCACGCACCGCCCGTGTTTATCCTCGGAGGGCTGCGTGCGCATGATGAAACTCATCTATAATGTGTGATTTAATATCGCCGCGCGCTCCTTCCTTTCGAGCGCTTAGACCCAAAAGAGAGGAGACGGCGCGTGCGCGCGCGCGTGCGTGCGTGCGAGGGTGAGAGCAGAAGTTACACCAAGAAAGTCGTTTTTTTCGTGTGTGGTTCTCGTTGTTGTTTCCACGTTAGAATGAAAGTAATTTATCTATAACATATTTTAACTTTTTTCCCCAATGTGTTTAAAACCGCAGAGTTAAGTTAAGCGGCGTTTTCATACTTTAAGTTAATTCACATATTTCATTCTCACTTAAATTTTTACAGGAAGTGCCATCAGCATGGAGAAGCTCAAATCTAATCTAAATGGTTGATTTCCCCCAACATTATCAGTTGTTATTAGCTTTTTAAAAAATATTATGATAAGTAACTACTGTGTGGTTGAGGATTTGTTTTAAAAAACGGATCTTTTTTTTCCAGTGTGAACGAAGGCCTTTTTCTTCCACCGCCATATGATCAATATCTCCATCATCTCCGAACCTATATTGACTCAAGGAGGGTTGTACCTAACGGATTTGAGGAAATATCTAATTATTCCGTTGCTATAAACTGTATAAAAATATTGCTTGATACAATACTGGCCTGGTTCGATTTGTAATCATTAAAAAAAATAAGAGCAGACTAATATTTGCTGATCAATAAAAATGCATCATTCCTGGATTATTATTAGCACTATATATATATATATATATATATATATATATATATATATATATATATATATATATATATATATATATATATATATATATATATAACTGGTTTTATTAACTGTTTTTAATACATTTTATTGTTATCAAGTTATTATTGTCTTAAGCTGTTTTGTCATTTTATATATTTATTTTTCATTGGGTCGGTTATAATGTTGTGGCTACAGATTTGATAAAAAAAATGTTTTCATAAAAACAATAAGATATTCGAAAAAAGCGGTCTAACTAGTTTATTTTTGCCATTCTTGTTTCTTACAGGCTAAACTTGATATATTTGCATCATTTTGTTACACTTTAAGTGGTAAATCGCAAGAGTTAACATTTTTTCTTTCTTTCTTTTTGAAGTTTATTAAATGCAGCTACTGAGACACACGAAGAGGACAATTAGTTCTCCTTGCAGCTTTTTTTGCATAAGTTTTACTTCACTATAGTCTGTAAATGAAAAAAAAAAAGACAAGAAAAAAAATTGTTCAGACAATTATTGTTAAATAAAGCCTATTAGAAACAGCAGTAGGACTGCGGCCTGGAAAAAAAGGCTCCGCTCACTAACGGGCCAACAGAACCCCCTTCTGTCAAAATGACCCCCGTTTCCAACTAAAAGCATCGTTTGCCTGTTAAAAAGGACTCCACAAACGCTTTTTCCTACTTCCATTCCTGCATTGCTTCACTTGGGTCGTCATAGGAGCAACCCCACGAAAATGAACAAATAAATAAAATAAAAATAAAAATAAAAATAACAAAAACAAAAAAAAGGCAGCGCCCTTTCTTCAAATCGCCGTGTGTCTGTGTTTAGCCGCAGGAGTCTTTAGGCCAGCAAAGTATCAGAGGAGGTGTAATTGAAGGGGCGGTGAGGGGATAGAGTAGCGGTTGGCCTGAAAGCTGCTATTAAAGCCAAATGGAGTGAACACCGTAAAACGGCCCCTGCCAACAGCTGTCCCGCAACCGGACCATTCATATGCCAGGGTCCGCGGGCACGCACTGATCACGCATTATAGGTCCTCCTCCTCCTCCTCTTCCTCCTCATGCTGATGATGCTGAATATCACGCAGCTAAGCCAGCCACAAGACTGACTCGTTTTTTACTACAGTTATGCTTCCTGATCGTTAAACCTTGCTTAGTGGAACATATTCCATAACAATGACTTGGAGCAGTAGATTTACGCAGTGGACGTTCTAATTGTGCGGGCCATCCTCTGCGTATTCCAAGCCCAGCGTAATATTTCACAAGCTCTCGTTTTCTTATCTGTGGGAATGTTTTATATATAACTTAACAAGGTTATGATAGATATGGCATAAACAAACACGCAAACACTTCCCATACATCCTTGGGGACTTGCAGGACCCCCTCTATTGGGTTGGGACCCTCACCAGGTGCTTCCATGCTTTCTGTGCAGGAGTGTTGCTTCAGACTCAGAGTCCTCCTTGTTAGAACAGCGAAAAAAAAAAAAAGGGGGGGGGGGGTGCACTAGCTGAAGAGGAGTTGTTTCCACTGGATTAAATGGTTTCTCTGCAAGTCAATGAATATGTAATGACGTCTAACGAAACCGGTCACCAAGCTCAGATCCGTCCTGCGCTTTGGTACACACATGCAGCCTCTTATATTAAAGAGCCCTTGGAGCGGAGCAAAGAGGAGAGGAGTGGGACGCAAAGCTTGAATGCAACTTTAAACTTGAGCCCGACATTCCCCTTGGTCAATAGTATTTAAAAAAAAGAGTGTTCCAGAGAGAAAAGAGTGCGAGATTTACTCCTTTTTTTCTGGGAGGGATGGAAGAGATGGGGGCTGAATTTCCTTTTTTTTTCTCCCCTCCCTTGTTCTAAAACTCTTTGGAAATATTGTTTCTGATAAGCAGTCATGCCAATAATGTAATTGAACTGAGCAGATTAAATAGGAGGCGAGAGGGGGAGAAGGAGAAAGCGGGTCCCTCCATACTATGATTGTTAAAGATATTTTTTTTTTCCTTTAGTATACCCGATAAAACATTGATTGTTGCAGTTAGTTGACCCGTAAAATTCGGGGGTTAGTTTCCTTCTCAGAGCTGAGCATATAATTATGCAAATAGCGATCTGACAGTGATCCGCTGGAGAGTGCTGAAGGAGTGTGTGTGTGGTGTATGTGTGTGTGTGTGTGTGTGTGTGTGTGTGGGGGGGGGGGGTCAGAGGGGTGGCATTCCAACTTTGCTTAACGCCTGGTTCCTTTTGGAGAGAGTTCATCTTCTGCAGGGACAGCGCACACATCAGAGCGGGCAGGGGCATGCAAGCGTGACAGCAGCCCTCTTGAAGTAAAAATTGAAATATCAGCGTGTGGAAGCAGGACCTTTTCTTCATTCAGCCTCATGCTCTCTACCCTTATGTCTCCTAGAAAGCCGACATTACACCTCAGGACCCCCCCTCCTCCCAAATCTCTACAGCTTTTTGATCCTTTGCATATATTGTTCACTTTGGAGCTGTCTGTTAATTGTGCCTAACAGGGTACAAACTTCACATCAAACTTTCTCTGTCGATTAAAATCACAATTATTTTGGGAACTTTTAGAAGGACTCTGATTTGCCATTCTATGTTATAAAGAAACAGAAAATGAAAAACTGGGTTGCCACAAAGGAATGTAACAATCAAACGAGTGGCAAACAGTTATAGCCTAATAACAACACACTTTTAAATCAACCTTGACAAGGTGGCATATGAACTTTATTCCCCTGACAACCACAGTTTAAACACTCAACTTCATAACCTTTGACGTTAGCGGTGTCGCTACAATAACTAAGATGTAAAACATTTAACTCTGTTTTAAAAACTTATGTCAAATAACTGAACCAAAGTTAAGATGTGTCGCTCTTTTCCAATGACTGCATCAGGGTTCAGAAGGGTTTGTTAGCCAGCTTGACTTATTGGTTAGTCTGACCTAGTTAATGGATAAAATTTTGTTAAAATAGTAAATTAATTTTTTTAACCTTCTCAAAAGGTTGGCAGTGTCAACCTCTTGACTGACAACAGGTATGTTGTTGGCAACAACTACCTCAGGGTCAGGGTTAACAACAAGCTCAGCTTGCTAGTGAGTTTGACTTAATGAAATTTAGCTTCCGTGCTAATGCTAAAGCATAAGATTTTATATATAGTGATTAATAGTAAAGATTAAAACTTTTAAAATATTTTCTACTAAGCAGGGATGCAAACCTTTTCCCCAGATACTAGATCTAAAATTATTTATCGTCAACATCTGCGTCGGATTTCAGAAGCTTAGCTTGCTAGCAGCTCTCACCTTAGCGGTGTTGCTAATCTAGTTATATCTGGAAACAAACTCTAATAGGCTACATGCTCCATTCACAGAGATTTCCTCAGCCAGATTTTTTTTATTACAGTTCTTAACTTTTTCCAAAGTTTCTATATTTATATTCATTGCATAAACTGTACCAACACATCTGCCTGCCGGTTCTCGGCTAGACACGACACAAAACTAATTCAGAATTAAAAACTCACTGAAGAAACACTTTTAGATAAACTCTAAATTAAAATGTTTTGGTAGGATTTGTAATCAAAAAGGGAGCTAACGCTGTGAGAAAATTAACCTTCATTGAACATTACATTTGTACACCTGTACTTGATGGCAGTTTAAAAATGTTTTAATGGCCATTACTTAATATCCTCAAAAATCCATTTTTATAGTGCCGCAGCACATCAGGAGATGTCATTGTCAAAATGAAAAGAGAAAAACCTCCGCATTCCTTAAAAAAAAAAAAAAAAAATCTAAACTGTTAAGCGGGTGGGTGGTACTTTACACTTGTTTTTCACAACCTCTGATATTACCATAAAATGTGTAAAATAGCCACACCTGACAGATTGCAAATTGGTCTTAAGGTATTCATTAATTCCTGCTGGAAAATCTAACATTTCCCGCTGTCTGAACTATTTATCGCCTGCTTTTGATGGGAGCTGACTGGAGGTCAGAATTTATGATCCCACCATATCATCGCTTTGGACATGAAGCAGGTTGTTTAATTAAACTTTAAACACAGCGTCCCCCCTCCCCTCTCCGCTTTCAAGCATGCACAAGAAGTTGGATGTATCCGAGAAGTTCAGAACCCCCTTCTTTTTTTTTTTAAGACCGAGGGCTGAGGAAGGATCACTTGTGTGATTGAATGCCCCTCTTTAATCTGCGGGCCTGACACTGTGCTCGCCTGGTTCCACTTGTTGCTCTGGGGGGGTTAATGGAAAAGATTTCTAAAGATTTATTGAGGGGGCGTTTAATGACCCGATCGGTTTCGCCGTGTGAAAACAAATGATGCCGTAAAACCTTGGCTGAGCTGGGGGGGTGGGTGGCTGGGGTTTTTTCTCAGTATGACCAAAAATAAGAAGACTATATCAGTTTGTGGCTTATATTTTTTTGTGTTCACACTTCTCACTGCAGATACGTGTTGTTTTAATTTGTCATAAGTACATTAAAGAGTTCTAAAACTTTAACCTTTAAAAATTTTAACTGAAAGGGAGCTTGTAAGACCAAATAGGAAACCAACGTTTGCCAGCTTAGAAACGTTATAAAAGAAATCCAAATGAATAGTCCTTGTCCAGCAGGCAGCTTGTTGGGGCTGCAGTGACAATGAGCCAGGTCATGTTACATCCGGCTGCTCAACTTTCTCATCCCACTTTCAGGCCACATCCTCCTCACTTTACCAAAGCACCTGCCTCAATGCCAAAGGTGGGACATTTTCTTTTGCAAGTCACAAGTAAGTCTCAGGGTTTTCAAATCAGGTCTCTAGCACGTTCTAGTGGTCTCACCTTTTCATCGATTCGTCCCAAATGCAAAAAAAGTCATGGCTTTTGAAAACTGAAGTGAACAACATCTATAAATGAATGAATGCATGAATGAATTAAATAAACAGGTTTGTTAACCAAATCACAGTTTTAAAGTTTACAACAGGGTCAGCTGAGATTGACTGGATTGGAACCCCCCCCCCCTCTTTATTTTTTTTCTTTTTAACTTTGCACTAACCGTTAATTATTGAAAAATCCTGTAAAAACCATTCATTAAATCAGAGCTTAAGGTCTTACCTTTAAATAGATATTCTTTTCATTTCTGCAGTTAATTCTAACAAAGTGTAATTAAGCATCAAAGACACCTTGTCATTTCATTATAGCCAGCTCCTCTTATCAGGGTTGGTTGTTCCCTTTAGTTTTCAAAGTGGTATCAGTAAAAAAAAAAAAAAAAAAAGTTTTTTTCCTTGAAATTACTTTTTTCAGACAAAAACGTCAAAGAGCTTGGAACGAGACACCAGCTAATGCACTTTGTATTTTGAACGTGAATTTGAACCCGTGATCATTTTTCTAAGGTATTGTGAGTTTCTTTATGTCTTAGCGGTAAGATGAAGGAATTCACAGACTTACTGTGTCCTCTACAGGGGCCACAAAATGAACCCAGGAACAGACTCCACTTTAAATTCACATCATTCTCAACCCCAGGACCAGCGAGACATCCGCCCCCAACTGAGCTCCTGACAAACATTTTAAGATAGCTCCTAGAAAAGATGTTTCTAATTACTCATTGTTAAATGGCCGGTATTGTGTGAGGTTTAAATAATATTTATAAAAAAAAAACAGAAACACAAAAAATGACCTGGACACACTTGGATTGGTAGGTGAATATGTGCCGTCTCTAGCAACCTTGATATAATGGAAAACAGGACATTTTTGTAAAACCACTTCCTCACTAAGAGGTAAATGAATGTTCTAAACTGTAAACTTTTTTTTTTCACAGAACTGGCTTCACAATGTAATCTTATGTGCACAGACACTGTTGTGCATTATTGTTTAGTCGTTCCTTATTGCTTTAAATTTTCTTTTAAAGTTGTTGGGCAGACCTGTTAAAAGTGGATCATCGGGCACTTTGTTGTCGATATTCCCCTCCCTCATCTTTAGATGCATCAACATATCCTGCATGCTGATGCACCCTAACATGCTTCATCATTTAATTTCGTATTTAACTTGTACTTAACCAGTAAGATAAAAATCTCTTTTGTCAGGGAAGCCTGGCCAAGAGGCTCTCAATACAGCACGCTTGCCAATGATACAGAATAAAACAAACATGCTTACACGGTATAAAGCTCATTTAAAGGATTCAAGTATAACGCTTTCATTCATTTAGTAAAAAGAAAAAAAAAAAGCTCTTAGAATGCTTTTAAATTTGTCCTGGGAAATAAAATTTCCTGCAATTTGTTTCACGAACAGCGTGCTGCATATGAAAAAGCGGATCTCACCAAAATCTGTGTGGACTCCGGGGACTGTAAAGAGAAGCCGGGGCGAAGAACGGGAGTTATACCTGTTTGTTGTTGGAGACAGGAGGCGACAGAGATAAAGAGGTGGCTTTCCCACCGTTGCTTTAGAAATGAAAGTAAGCCAATGCTGTTTCCTCTTTACAGCCAGGGAAGGCCGTGCTAGCAGAGTGTAAAGTGATGAGTTCTGAAAGCAGAGTTTGTAATAAAACACAAAGCGCTCTGATAACCTTTGTCCAAGCAGTGAAGAGCTGAGGAAAGCATGCAAACATTGAAAAAATAACCAAGTCCAGATTAGTCTATATATATATATATATATATATATATATATATAAATATATATATGTATAAATAAATAAGTAAAGAAATAGACAAATAACCAGACAACAGTTTGAAAATAAAGATGCATAGTTCATTTTATTTCCTTTTGCTTTAATGGTTCAATCACGGTAAAATAAAATCATGTAAAGCAAATGTGATTACTGTTCTGCGGAGGTGTTAAAACAATTTTTACAGTTTTGCATAAACATGAATCAACACAGACTGAGGGGGGAAAAAAATAAAAAAATTAGAATACAAAGAGAAATCAACGCCTTGGCCATACACTTGGAGACTTTAGGATAAAACAATTAGAACCAATATAACAAATAACTATCTGCAAAAAAAGAAAATAAAAATCTTCAAGAGCAATTAATTTGCAGACTGTGCTTTGGATCTTTAGTTCTTTTCACATATGGCTTGTAGGATATTAAAAAAAACACACACAGCGAGGAGAGTGTTGTTTACTCCTAAGGCAACAATATACAAATTCCAGAGTGAGAAATTAACTGATCGTAGCTGAAAAGCACAAAGGCGAGCGGTGGTATCTTGAAATGAGACCCGTCAAATATCAAATAATAAGCCCAACTTCTTAGCTGAAACCTGGAGAGATCTAAATCAAATTAAAAGGAAATTAGGCTCGCAACCACCAGGCACACTTGTCTCATTACAGCAGAAAGATAATCCACAAACGCCTTAAAGCACAGACAAACGGAGCAGGAGAGGCAGGGTTTCACAGTGGGGAAAGTTTCACAATACTGTAAAAAAAAAGAAAAAAGAATATGCTTAAAAATGCGACTAAGGTATCATAAGATTGAGTTTCAAGTTTGAGTTTTTACTACTGTCAGGACACATTAGAAATGTATTCCATTAAGCCTGGAGTGGTTTATAAAACACAGCGGCTTTATGAAAAAAAAAAAATCTTTAACATGTTTGTGTCACACAGTCAGCTTATGGGAGCTGAGCAGGAAGCTGACTTTGACAGGTCTAAGTACGCTCAAAGAGTACTTGAGTGGGAAGGGAAGAAAAAAAAAACAGAAGGAGAAGATATGTAACAATTCTCCAACTTCTAAGGAAATATCATTCTGGCTCAGAATAATATTGAAGTCTAGGATTTCCTGACATGTGTAAGGCGATATATTGGGCTTTTATGAGTGTTGTGGGCTGACTTTTGGCTCCCGTTAAAATGAGATATCACTCAAACCCCATTTTGACGCCCGGCTTTAAGTGATTTTTAAATACGATGGGTGTCCTGAATTTCTCTTTTTCTTCATATTCAGCACAGGTTGTGTTTGTTTTATTTGTTTCATCACATTCGATCTCTCACAGACATCAATTTTAGGGATATCACATGAGGAGAACAAGGGGGAAAAAAAGAGAAATAAACGAAACTTTTGAGAAATAAACACCTGCTTGTTTCGTAAATTATTACATTATCTATGGGAGATATTGCTGTTTAAGAACAAATTCAGTTTAAACCTGAGGGGAAAAAAAAACAATAATCTCATTAAAAGAGTAGCATTCTGAAATAAATCATGGCAGACTCATTGCGAAAAGTCAAGTTTAAAAGCTAAAAATAGACAGAAAAAGACAGTTATTTAAAGAAATTGACATCAGAGATAATTTCCTCTTATTAAAACTTTTAAGAAGGTAAATTGTGGAAAAAAAACTAACTAAAAGATCAGATGTTACCAAGAGTTGAAATGATAGTAAACTTTAGAGCACGTCACCCGAACCGATTGCAGGGTAAATGAGTGCAGGCTGTAGGAGCAGGGCAGGAAGGAAGACACAGGAGGGGAGAGAGAGACTGAGCAGTGCAGACGGGAGGATGGGGGGGTGCATTAGCTCACTTCAGGCTGATGTCAGAACAATTAGAGGTGCACCACGGCGCATTGTGCACAGCGCCTGTCAGCCTTAATCTCTGCCGCTGCGGCCCGCACCCGCAGCCCGGCCGCGGCCCACGGGAAGCGCTAACACTCAGGTCCATATTGCTTTGACAGTTGCGCTCATCTAGAAGTAATGCAAAACGTTATTGTGGCGTATACGTGGTGACCCCCGTACTCTTGTCTCACACAACAAGCAGGGGTGGTGCTGGGGGGGGGAGAGGGAAGGTTACACGGGGAGAATGGAGAGAAGAACGCAAATTAGAGCAAAGGGGAACATTTCTGCACTCCTGTATCCGGGGGAACCTTCCAGAATCTCCTGCTCGTCCACGTCAGCGCCGGGCGCGCTCTCTCTCTACAAATCCTGGTGTTTGTTTTTGAGGGAGCCGCTGCGCGTGGTGACAGCGTTGGAGTTCTCCTCTGCTTCCTCCTCCTCCTTCGCCCTCAGGACGTCGCTGAAGTACCTGAAGATGGATTCGAAACTCATCCAGGAGGTCAGCTCATGCCTCTCAGTGCCTGCGGTGCGGAGAAAAGACACACAGACACTTAGATGTCTACCTCTGACACAATTAAAAACACTATTCTTTCTGCGTCTTATGTCAAAATGTCCGCGCCTTTCAACAGTTTTCATACCCCTTCACATTTCCCAGACTTTGCCACGCTGCAAACACAAAATCGGTGTATTTTATTGGGAGTTGACGTGGCAGAGCAACACAAGGTAGCGCGTGGTTGTGAAGAGGAAAGAAAGCTTAACGCGGCTTTCGAGGCTTTTTGCAAAGTGAAATCCAGAAACTGCGGCATGCAGTTGTATTTGGCCTTCCAGAGCCAGTTCTTTGCAGAAGCACCCCCATATCCATGCAGCTTCAGTGTTTTGGACTTTGTCAACACGAGACAGACAGTTTTTGTCCATTCATTGTTGCAAAAAACAGCTCAAGGTACGTCTGACTGGATGGAGGTAATTTCCACGTCTTGCTATAAAATCTGAATTTGATTTAAGTCTGGACCTGAGCCTTAAATACATGAACATGCTTTGAATGGAACAACTTCACTGTAGTTTGGCTGTCTTGTTAGAGTTGTTATGTGGTTGGACCAGAACCAAATGGAAGCACTTTGTGTATTTGCTGTGCCCCTTACCGTGTTGGTGGTACCCTGAAAAAAAAAAGGCTTCTTGTAGTGTTCTTTAAATAATCCATTATTTTCTAGCCTTTCTTCCATTATGGTTCTAGCACGTGAGCTGCAGCTGGAGAGTTTCCACTGACTTCTCTGCTCAATATGTTTACTGCCTGACCAGTCAGTTCAGGTGAAGGACCATGTCTTGCTAGATTTGTTGTTTTGTCGCGCTCTTTCCATGTTCACATGATGAAAGTATGGCCTTTCAGATAATGTGTCAGACCCTAGCTTTGCTTTACACTTCTCTTAGTCCCCGGCTGATCTGCCGTGTTCCTTGATCTTCATGATGTTGTTCTTTCAATAATGTACTTTAAGAAATCTGTGAGGCCTTGACACAACAGCTGTATCTATGCTAACATTAAAGTACTGGTGACTTGGTAAAGCAGTCGGTGCACACAATCTTATTTAAGGTTCTCAGAGTCTAGAGAGGCTGAAAACAAACGCAGACCACCCAAAATCATACATCTCTTCAGTTTTTAATCTTATTTCTGCAGTACTTTGTTTTGGTCAATCCCATAAAATACATCGAAACGTGTGGTTGCATCGCTACAAAATGTAAAGAAGGTATTAAAACCTTTGCAAGGCCCTGTCGGCAACATTATTAAATAAGACAGTAAGTCTTTTGAGGGCCTACCAATCTGTATGCAGAGCTACAGCCTCATGCGTGAGAGCAATGGCACCCTCTGACCCGCTGCTCCAGTGGGACGGCTTTAATGTGTTATCCAAGCGGATACCCGATAATCAACACCGCCGCATGTCCGCGGAGATGGAAAGTGGTCCTTCTAACAAAACTAGCGCCGTACACAATGGGCGCACTAAGAGAAACCAGTGGAGCGGTGGTCATTCATTCGAAGGGGCTGATTGAGGAAAGTCAAGACAGAAGCTGGAGAGGCATAACTAGCCAACATATCAGGTGGTCTGGCAGTACCTGGAAGGGAAGGCAACCGTGCTGGGTTTCCTTCTGACCTCCTCCAGGTTAGCAAGTTCCCAAGTCGGGGGTCACCCTGGAACTTGAAATTTGGTACACGCGCCTCAGGTTTCCCCGGGTAAGGGTATCATAGGCCAGATATTCGGCTGGATAGATTGTAAACTCAGTGGGAGCTACTCCACTGCAGCATAGATGATGAGACCAGATCAAGCTTTTAAAGCTCTTGCTCAAGGTTATTAAAGATGCAGTGCTAATAGACAATTGATTGTTGCTGCTGCTGCCACCGGTTAGCAGCTCCGCTAGGTTAGCCACACAACTGTAACATGACCTGAAAAAAGCCACATGGAGATGCCCACAAGTTCCCTAGAAAGAGAGAGCAGGTTGGTATTTTTTACTCATTTGACATAAACTCAGCTTGTTTGAGCTTGACGATTTTGACGTGTACCTTAAAAAAAATCTGCTAGAAACCGGACTTCCAACGGGGAAAGGGTGGATAACCTGAACCCCTTTACAAGCGTGGAATAATTAGTACAGATACAGTAGATATATCCGCCATTACTTCGGCTTCTCTCCCCCTACTTTGATCCTTCCAGCGTTCTCCTGTGTGCATTGCATCAGCTATAAAAACCTAGACTAAAAGGCCGCAGGGATACAATTAGGAAGCACCTTAAAGGCTCTCTCACCGTAGACAGGCCTCCGATGACCGCTGCACTGACCCTGTGTTTATTAGATTGAACCCGAATTGGACGCATCAATGGAGACTGCATACGTGCACGTGTGCGACTCTTAAGACCCGGGGCAACTGTGGGGTTCCAGGCTGAGGATGGATTTAAGCTGTAGTTCCTGCAGGTGTGTTTGTGTAATTTGTGTGTAGGAGCATGTACAGAGCATGGAGGGGATGGGGGGGTGGGGGGGTTCTGATGGCTCTGAGATAAGGGACTACACTGCAAGTTATACAGCAAGCAGATGGCAGTCAGTGCCTAGGGTCAAATTTACTGGCCCGGCAATCATGGTAGTCAATAACCCAGCTCTCTCGGTGGCTCTGCTACCTGTGTAGGGCTCATCACAACAACTATCCCTGGGAACAGGAGACACAGCCCTCTCACACCTCTAATCTATCATTTATATCCAATTTGAGGCGATGTGATCTTTATTTTTTTTTCTCCCACCTTTTCTATTTCGCCCCTCTTGTTGCCTTCTCTCTCACTATTGTTTTTACTTCTATTTTGTCCTCCTTTTTTTTTTTTTTTGTCTCCTGCAGATCAATGCGACAGCGCTCGCTCGTTCACCCTGAACTGACGGTGAACCCCCCCCCCCCCGGCACGCTGCCAGCCTCTCCGCCCTGTCCCACCGCATTCGAGGGTCACCACGGGGGTGTCTCTGCGCTAATATGCAGATCGAGCCGCTGCCCCTCCGATGACTCTGGCGTTAAGCTCCACCTCCCTCTACAGGGCGGAGGCTTTGAGATTAAGTCTTCTCCCTTCAACGAGACTCTCACACATAGACGTGAACTGTCTCTCGCACGGACTTCACCAACTTGCATCCGCTCTAATTTTCCGAAGCTTAAGGACAATATACAGAATGTGCATGCTGAGACAGAAAGAGAAAAAACAAAAATACAAGGTCATACCTCTTCAACACAGTTCAATGAGGTATCAACTCTTGTCTAGAGTCAGTAGCCAAAAACACAGGCAAACCCTACAGGTTTATCTAAGATTCTAAGGTTATTGAGCAAGTTTTTTTGGGCTGGAGTATCTGTCATGAATTACAATGTAATAAGCAACTTTTTGTAACTTTACAAGTTTTTTTCTACCTTGTATATAACTCCAAAACAGAGGGAGTGTATTCGTATTTTCTGATAGATCTATATTCTATGTAAATGCTTGTTTTAAAGTTTTGTCAATATAAATTTATAGACAGCAAATTAAATAAAAAATGTGGGCAGCCAAGAGTAGAGTACAAAGGCACTAGTTTGAGTACATTTCTAATTGTAATTGTGTCTAATGGGCTTGAAAGCTAAATGTATTAATGCATGAGGGCAAAACTATGTAATGTGCAAAATGTTTTTGTAATTCTTATTGCAATTTTTACCTTGCATCCAACAATAAAACTGACGGTGAATATTTGACAGTTTTTGAGCCTTTTTACAATCAATTACAATTTAAATTTTAGACCTATAATCAATTAAAAATTAAGACATAACATGAACATGTTTTACAAGAAACAGACATTTTTACAATGAGGGGAAAACTTAAAGTATGTAATCAAGCAGTTAAAACTGACGACTCAGACCTTGGAAAACTTTGTAAAAAATGTCATTTAAAATGTGCAGTTCCAGAGGAATTAATTAGGACCGCCCTACAATTATTCTCATTTTAAAATGTCAAAAAGCACACTCAGGAGTATCATATCAGGTGGATGTGATAAATATTGCTCAGCATTTTGAAGGAGGTTTGACCTGTTTACACGTCAGACATTTAGCTTGGTGTGCTCCTGACGGTCGACGTGAGAGTGAACGCAGCGTCAGGTAAGATCGAAAGAGATCATGAGTCTGGTAAGAGATTTAAAGAGATATTTAAAAAAAATAATTAGCCATTTGTATGGAGATACATCATTTTGGGCTTAATTGTAATTTCAAATCAGGTCTGAAAGATTTATGTGCATAGCTGAGATTTACTAATTAGACCCTGCGGAAACTCTGAACTATATAGTTGTAGCAGTTTAAATATATTTGTAGCATCTAAACACAATAAAAATCCTTTTAAAGTATAGAATAAATTTGACAATGATAATATATATGTATTATTTTGTTTTCCTGTAATCCTTTTATTGTCAAAATTATTTTTATTTTACAAGCTTATTAAACTTGATTCGCAATATGCGCTCTGATTTACAAACACAAATATATATGACAGGAATTTATGTATCATGAGGTTTAGTTGCTGTGGAGTGTTAGGGCGCGTTTGCTCTATAATACTGCTCAAAAATAAACTGAATCAATGGCACGACTGGAGAGGGAAGTGTAAGCAGGACAAAGGGAAATCACATCAGAAACAAGAAAAAGAAATAATTAAAAAGGACAGAAAAATTCCTATATAATTAAATTCAGAACAAACTTCTAATTAGTGCTGGTGAACAGGAAAAAAAAAAATCCTTCTTGCAATAATGACAGCTGATCTGAAAGCGAGGCGACACGTTCACAGCACTGTGGAGGAGTTTGACTGTAAGGCAAGAAATATCTGGTGCAGAAACATGCTCTGTGGTGAGATCTCCCTCATGTTCTCTCTGCTGAGGTCACAACACAGCTCTGATGGCCGGGCTGCCCAGCGGCCTGCGGCACACCATCCTGAGCGTGTGTATGTGTGTGTGTGTGTGTGTGAGTACGTGTGTGTTTTCCCAAACTCGCCGAGGCTGCCTCATTATTTGGCAGACAGAGAGGAGCATTTGATCCTGGATGTTTAGCCTCCTCCTCTCTGTCACAGCCACTGGAGCCCTCTCTGGGTAATTGACTGACTGTTTGATCTCCCTCTGACTCGGCATTACTGCACACATTTGCACACATAGACAAACACGTTTGTCTTGCAAGTGTCTGCTCACGGCCCACGGTTACCCATTCCAAACGCACACAGTTATGATTTGTGTGCAGCGGAGGAATCCAAGAGAGGAGCAGAGTTTTGAGCTGGAAACAGGGGAAACTTGTGCATAGCTGAAGGCCATGCTTTCTTCCCTCTGCACCAAATGTTGCACGCTGTTAAAAATGGTAATCGGCTGTGATTGTCACAAATTTCAAAACAAACGCTAGGTGACTGAAAAGCCAAAGTGACGCCCCGAGTGATACTCCGACAGGAGCCGCGAATCAAAGCATGCCGACTATAATTAGGTTCCATCTGGGCTACATTATTTAAAGCAGCACCAGTTAATTGCTTGTGTACAAATGGCCTATTTTATTTGAATCAAATTCTTTTTTATTCATAATTACACTGATGTGAAGGGGGGCATATCTCTTTTGCTTCAGTTATAATATAAATACATATTCAAATGAAGAACGCTTTGAGGCGAGGGGGAACGCAAAATGATGATACTTTTCTTTGTGTGAGTTGATTTTCTTTAAACAATTATGAGCGCTTAAAAAAATGTACTGACATTTGGGTTAAATGATTAATAAACCTCCATTGGAAAAAAAAAAGGATTAACCCTGATATAATTATGAAGCAAAAATCAGAAAAGCAGAATTTCTGACAGGGACAATTTTTTAACTAATAGGCTGAAATATAAATGCAGGAAAAAATAATCTTATTTCCTCTTTTTTTTCTTTAAAGAAAACCCCAGATAAAAAGCAACAACACACAAACAGGGGATAATCTTATCAATCTCCAATCAAATGTAACCTAAGCTTTTGTTTTATCTCAACGTGAGGCCAAGCAGTGCATTGTGGGAGCAGGCCTCTGCAGCCTGTAACCTTAGCCGGCCCGCTGTTCGTGGAAACTATCTGTTGCATGCCTCACCGGGAGAGAATCGGCGTCTGAATCCTGCTTGTCAGACGATCAGACTTCCGACTCTTTCTGGTATTAGATGCTCTTTCGTGGTGTGTGAGCAGACTTTGAGCCTCGATGTATGGTCGTCCCCCGAGCAACGACCACGCATGAGCGGTCAAGTTTTTTTGTTGCGTATTGTCGCTTTGCTCGCAGACATGCTTAAAGGTCAAGGATGACATTTTGCTCCGTGTGGCTGTCTGCTCAGGGTGGCGCGACACGTTGCCCGAGAAGACGAGGTCAAAGAGAGGCGCGGGCAGGTGACAGGTGGTCGGCCACACTGTCGGAGCAACGCTGGCCTCTGTAAAAGAGAATGGGCATGTCGTCTTTGGCCAGAAACCTTAGATTTTAACTCAGAGCAGGACCGACATCTAATGGAGATTAAAACAGGTAAAATTAGATGCCACATAACCTGCTTGTTTAAAATAAAAAAAATAACATCACAAACTCAGAGGTTAACTAGTTTCCTTGCTAACCTACATCAAACAAGAGAAAATCACCCAAAACAGAGCTCGTTTGATCCGACCAGTTTCACCGCTGTTACCTCTTGAATGGAATCCATTTTTAATGCTCGTTTGTAAGTGGGGTCCACCCCACCTCCCCCCACTTCCACTCACCATTCTGTCATCCTGCTTTTAATTGCTTTGCTTATTACTGTGTGTTGTTGTTAGACAAAAACAAGCCAGAACTCATTAAGCATCCAGAGATGAGGAACCTGAATCACTTGCTAAAGGGGCTGCTAGGGGGACTTTGTATTTACTAAGACCAAAAAAGAAAAGAGAGCGAGAAGAAAATCAAGAGGAAAACCAGAAAGAGAATATCACATGAACTGGTTGAAATCATTACCCAGCCTGTGCTACTTTGCTTTCTATAAACTGGTCCGATGCAAAACCATGACCAGGATAAAAGCCTTATCGCCATGCATTGAAAAACTTTCCATTTATTGCCATGTAATAATCAAAAATGATGTGATAAAGTGACAAAAACTATATTCTAAATTGAATAAAAGTTACATGGTTGTCAAAATATGTATTCAGTCTCC